>NW_013547242.1:17500-20373 GCF_000499425.1 Eimeria acervulina
GCTGGTAGTACTATCACTGCTGCAACTGCCCCATTAGGTGTGGGGTACGACTGCTGCTGCTGCCTCTGCTGTTGTTGCTGCTGCAACTGTTGCTGCTGCTGTAACTTCTGTGCTCCTGCACTTACTACTACTACTACTACTACCACTACAACTGCTGCTGCTGCTGCTGCTGCTGCTGTTGCTGCTGCAGGCATGCAAATATCAGCGCATTTCAAATGATAGACGAAGTGAGGAGACTGGTGGATGACTCCCGCGTGTTTGTTGAGCCAGCTTAGCTGAGACTTTAAATAAAATAAAATAAAATAAAATAAATTAAATTAAGTTAAATTAATTAACATTGATTAAATAATTCGTGGGGCTGCATGCGTCTACGCATTAAAAAACATAATGCAAGCAGCAGCTGCAAAGAGAGCAGCAGCTAGACCTAGCTAACAGCCTCTGCAGAAACAGCAGCAGCAGCAGCAACAGCAGCAGCAGCAGCAGTTGCAGCAGCAGCAGCTGCTGCTGCTTCCTTGAGGTTTAGAGACACAGCGTATTGTTTGGTGGTTGGTTTGCTGGAGACAGTTGGGGGAGTACTAACTCCAGCAGGTTGGTGCAGTTGTTGCTGCTGCTGCTGCTGCAGCAGCAGCAGCAGTTGCTGCTGCTGCTGCTGCTGTTGCTGGGGAACAAAACCAGTGATACATGCGCAGCAGCCACAGCAGCAACATTGAGGTAAATAAATAAAAAGAAGAAACGCAGTGAAGAGAGATATAAAAAACATTTACAGGCAGCCCTGTAGCTGCTGCTGCAGCAGCAGCAAACTTCCTACTGCTGCTGCTGCAGCAGCGCGTCTGGTGGTGCTGCTGTTTTTGTTATCGCATCTCGTTTGGTTCTGCTGCTGCGGCTGCAGCAATAGCCATTGCTGTTGCTGTTGCTGCAGTAGCAGCTAGCTTGTTTGTTACTGCTGCTGCTTCTGCAGCAGCTAACTTATAGCTGTTGCTGCATTTGCTGCAGCAGCCCGCTTCCTGCTGCTGCTGGTGCAGCAGCAGCAGCAGCAAATGCAGGCCCTTTAAGATGGGTGATGTTGTTACTGCTGCTGCTTCTGCAGCAGCTACCTTATAGCTGCTGCTGCATTTGCTGCAGCAGCCCGCTTCCTGCTGCTGCTGGTGCTGCAGCAGCAGCAGCAAATGCAGGCCCTTCAAGATGGGTGATGTGCTGTCTCTGTTGTCGCTAACCTACAAGAAATCTGTCTCTAGCATAAATAAATAAATAAATTAATTAATTAATAAAGAAGAGCATAATAGATAAAACATACAGAGTTTGATTTATACATTGATACGAAGATTCACAATAAAGAAAATAGAGTTTAAACCCTAAACCCTAAACCCTAAACCCTAAATATAGAATAGATAAAAGAAGTTTATACAGGAGAAATAATAAGAAGTAAAGGGTAATTGTTATAAATATAGACAAATAAATATATATATATAAATATTATATACTTGTAGATATCTAACTAAACGCTAAACCCTAAACCCTAAGTAAACCCTTAACCCCAATTAGGCCCTAAGCCCAAATACATCCATACACCCCAATCATTCGGTAGGCAGGCTACTGCTATAAAAACGAGGGAGGCGGGGATCGCATGGGATCGTGTGGGGTCACTTGGGATCGTGTGGGGTCATTTGGGATCGTGTGGGGTCATTTGGGATCGTGTGTCTCCTTCAATCTCATCCTGTCTCCATGTCAACTAGGGTTTAGGGCATCTGGCTGCTACTACAAGCAGCTAGGGTTTAGGGTTTGGAGGGGTTTGTAGAACAACTACAACTCTCTAGGGTTTAGGGTTTAGGGTTTAGGTGGGCCTATCAAAGAAGAGTTTAGGGTTTAGGGTTTAGGGTTTAGGGTTTAGAGGAGCTTTATAATAAGACAAAGTTTGTCTATTAGAGATATACAGCGAGCAAACTGTCTCTTGTTTAGTCTCTATGGCGACAGAAAAAGAATATAAAAAGGAGAGACAGAAACACACACCGTCTCCTTTTGATGCTGCATCAAATATAAACAAATAATCAAATAATTAAAATCTGCATTGCTGCTGCTGCTGCTGCTGCTGCAGCTGCTGCAGTTTCTGTTGCTGTTGCCGCTGCGTTTCTTTTGTCTCTTTTCGTTGATTGTTCGCTCACAAAAAAGAATTACTTTTGCTGCTGTCCCCTGCTGCAATAAATACGATAATATCCCCATATGCCTTGCGCTGCTGTTGCTGCTGCTGCTGCTGCTGCTTGCTGCTGCAACATGCTACTGCTGCTGCTGCTGCTGCTTGCTGCTTGCTGCTGCTGCTGCTGCAGCACGCTGCTGCTGCTGCTGCTGCTGCTTATTCTAGTTTAATAAATTCTACTAGACTGGTGACCATAGCGTGATCGCTTCTGAAGTCGTAGGTTTGTACCCCCTTACGAATGGTAGCAAGAAGAGGAGGGAGACTGTCTCCAACTGCAGCAGAAGAGACAGCAGCATCTATTATTTTGCTGCTGCTGCTCGGCAGACGCAACACTACACGATCAAGATAGCCTGCACCTCTAGGAGAAGTATATACTTTATTAGCCAAGCATTCTTTCAAGACACCGAAGGGGGTATAGCCCTGAAAGAATAACAAACATAACAGCAGCAGCAGCAGCAATAGCAGCAGCAGCAGCAGCAGCAGCAGCAGCAAGGGGCAGAGAGAGAGTGCTACTTTTACTACTTGTTTAGGGGTTTCGTGTTGCTGGCTGTTCATTGAGAGAGAGAAAAAGAAAAAGACAGAAGGAGACAGAGACACACACTCAATGAGGAGACACAAGGAGACAGACATCTATATAAATATATATATATATATATAAATATATATAAATATATATATATAT
>NW_013547241.1:2500-15000 GCF_000499425.1 Eimeria acervulina
CCCTAAACCCTAAACCCTAAACCCTAAACCCTAAACCCTAAATCCTAAATCCGTGATCCACCAAGTCAAATGCACACACAACGTTAATCATACACCTTAAACCCTAAAACCTTTATCCAACGAGTCAAATGTGTACATACAACATAAACCCTAAACCCTAAACCCTAATGCCTAAACCCTTAACCCAACAAGTCAAATGTGCACAAACAATAAACCCTAAACCCTAAACCCTGCGGTGCCGTTGATCCCTAAACCCTATTACCCCCATTCATTTTATATTATTACTGCCCTGTTCTAAACCCTTCATCCTGATGCCCGAACCCTAGACCGTCTAAACCCTAAACCCTAAACCCTAAACCCTAGGCATTCTTACTGCAGATTTGAAGAAGGATGATGCTTCCGAGCCAAATTGACACCTTTGAAGCGTGTTTATTGCTCTGCAGGTAAAACATATTAATGCTTAGGGTTTAGGGTTTAGGGTTTAGGGTTTAGGGTTTAGGGTTTAGGGTTTAGGGTTTACCAGTACACACAAGTGCCAGCAAATAGAACGAACAAACAAACAAACAAAACAAACAAACAAACGAAAGAAACAAATAAATGAACAAACAAATAAACAAAAGTAAACAAACACAAACCAACAAATAAACAAATAAGATAAACAAAAAAACAAAAACACATACAAAACAAAAAGACGACAGTAAACAAATAAATCAAAACAAACTAAAATAAATCAAAACAAACAAACACATTAAAACAAATTAAATAAATAAACAAAAATAAACAAATAAAATAAACAAAACAAATAAAAATAAGATAAAATAAATAAAAACAAAAGTAAGATAAATAAAAAGAAAAAAAATAAAACGAGTAAAACCAAACTAAAATAAATGAAAACAAACGAAAATAAAATAAAGTCAATTAAAGAGAAATAAAAGCAAACAGAGATAAGCAAAAAGAAACAAAGTAAATAAAATAAAATAAAATAAATAAAATAAAACAAATTAAAAATAATCTAACCTGCTCTGTCCACTCCTTTTCAAGTTGCACATCGACAAACTGCAGACTTAGAGGTTCGATATTAACCCCAAGCCTCCCAGTAAAACAAAACAAACTGCCTGCTGTTTTTTTATTTATTGAAACCCTAAACAAATAAACAATAAACGCAAACAAACAAAAACAAAAAGAAAGAAAGAGAAGAAAAAAAGAAGAAAGAAAAAAAAATTGTACAACAGAAAATATAAAAAATTATAAATAAAACAAAATAATAAACGTAAAATAATTCAAAGATAATAAAATATAAATAAAAATAATAAAAATATAAAAAATAAAATATAAGAAACATAGTTTAATAAAAAAAGAGACAGTAAGAAGAAGAAAACAGATAAACAAAAACAAAAACAGAAACAAAAGCAAAAATAAAAATAAATAATAAAAATAAAAATAAAAACAAAAATAAAAACAAAAATAAAACAAACAAAACCAAACAGAGAGAAGAAAAAAGGAATGAAGAAAGAAGAAAACAGAAAATATGCCTCGCTAACACGTGAAATCAATAAATAAATAAATAAATAAATAAATAAATAAATAATAAACTTGCATTGATGCATGCATGCGTCACGTCCACGCAGAAACAAAGAAATATATAAATGAATATTGAAATAGAGAGAGAAATACAACATATTTATATTTTTGCATGCATGCATGCATGGAAATATGTATGCATGCATGCAAATAGATATGCATGCATGCATGCAAATATATATGCATGCATGCAATGATATATGCATGCAAAGATATATGCATGCAAAGATATATGCATGCATGCATGCAAATAGTTAATGCATGCATGCATGCAAAGATATATGCATGCATGCATGCACATAAATAGATATCCATGCATGCAAATAGATATGCATGCATGCAAATATACATGCATGCATGCAAATCGATGTGCATGCATGCACTCTAGTAGGACGGTTACGTGCAGATATGACGCCGTGTGCCCAGCATGGGTGCTGCTGCTGCTGCTGCTGTTGCTGCTGCTGCTGTTGCTGCTGCTGTTGTTGCTGCTGCTGCTGTTGCTGCTGTTTGAAGTAGCAAATAGACGTTGCGCTCCTCACCATGGGAATCTCATTTGCTTGAATTTCGCGAGATAACTATATTTTTCAGGTTTTCTGTCTGAGGCTTGAGAAGAAGAAATGCTTCTTTTTTTTCTTATTTTACACTTAAAGAAATCAAAAACCATCTCTATATAACTGCGGCTTCCAACTTCTTGCTGATAATCTTGATGAGATGCAGATACACTGCGTGTTAGAGGGAGCCCAGGAGCATTTTCATCGTTTGCAGCGGTTGCTTGAGGGTCTGGTATTTGCATTTTCTGTTCATTTATTTGCAATTCTGATTGACTAGATCGAATTGGAGAGACAAGATTGTCTGCACCTGAGCTTTGTGGAGAATATAGAGGGTTTTTACACGCAACAGAAACACCTTCTCCCAGAGCCTCCACATCAGCTGGAGGAGAGGAAGCAGGTAAATTAGGGTTAATAAAGCAGTTTTCGGGAATAATTTCGTGTTCTTCATCTTCTAAACAATTAAAGAAATGCCTTAAACTCACAGAATCGCACATTGCATCGTAAAATTTCAAAGAAAAATGAAAGAAATTTCATTCAAGACCAATGGTTTCGTGCGTTGGGGTGTATGCGCAGCTCGCGACGGTGATCTTCAGCAAAGATCTTGCAAGGAAAATCTATCAAATTAGATCAAAAAATAAATAAATTTACAGCAAAAGAATGAAAAACATCTATAAAATGCAAAACAATCCTCATACACAACTAATATGCAGCAAACTCAGCAGCCACTGCAAAGGCATCTAAGCCAGCCTCTGCTGGGGGTCTGCACGAAATGTTTGTTCGTTTTCCTCTTGTTTATTTTGTTTATTTAAAAGGAAATGCATTAAAACCATTAAAATAGTATTCCTCAAACAAATAAGAGGAATTATAACAAAGAAAACCAGCAAAGCATACTGTACAAACCATTTGAATAAATTTGAATGTGCATATACACCTCAACTGCACTGCTGACCGGTGCGGATGTTATTACCAACAATATTCTTCGTTTTAATTCATTTTTCCTCGTTTATTATTTTAATTTGTCTTATTTCTGATCTATGTTCGTCGTTTTTCTGCACCTTTCCTCAAACTACATGAAGACTGCTACTCCCTTGCGTCTCCTTACTGCACGACTGCAAAGGAAGTATATTAATTGTGCTTGTAATGTCTTTAAAATATATTTAAAAGAATTCAGCTTATTTTTTAATTAAAATAATTCCTTTATTCTGCACTAAAGAAGGAAAACAAAGACTCGGACGAACCAACTGTATCCCCACAAAGACAAACAAAGAAGGAAATGAACATGTAAATAATAAAAATCAAAAGATCAAAGTATAAAATAAACAATTTATACACACCGAAATATTATACTCTGAACTGCATCCAACTTATACAGCGAAAACCCATGTCTCTGGTTTCTGCATGATGGCTGAGAGGTAATTAGGGTTTATGAGGGTTTATTAGGGCTTATCACGATTTTATTAGGGTTTATTAGGGTTTATTAGGGTGCATTAGGGTTTATGAGGGTTTATGAGGGTTTATTAGGGTTTATTAGGGTTTATTAGGGTTTATTAGGGTTTATTAGAGTTTATTATTGGGCCCTCTGTGGGGCCCCCTGAAGGAGACTGTACTCTACAGGAGGAGGCTGGAGATAAGATAGGATGTCGGAAGTGAACGCCCACGAGGACCTGCTGCTGCTGCTGCTGCTGCTGCAGTTGCTGCTGCTGCTGCTGCTGCTGCTGTCGTAGCTGCTGCTATGGTAGTTTTTGCTGTTGCTGCTGCTGCTGCTGCTGCTGCTGCTGCTGCTGCTGCTGCTGCTGCTGCTGGGCTGCCGCCAGGGAAGCGCAGCAGCAAGCTGCTGCTGTGAGAGGGCGCCCGTTTTAGGAGACCCTTCTCGCTCAATTCCCATTGACTGCCTCTGCCTTAGCTTCAAACCCTAAACCCTAAACCCTAAACCCTAGACCCTTCGGGTATATTAGGGTGTATTAGGGTTTTCTAGGGTTTTGCTTGGGTTTATTAGGGTTAATGAGGGTTTATTAGGATTTATTAGGGTTCATTAGGGTTTATTATATTTCATTATGGTTATTAAATAGGGTTTAATAGCATGAAATACTTTATTAGGGCTTATTAGGGTTTATTATTAGGGTATATTAGGGTTTATTAGGGTTTACTAGGGTGTATAAGGGTTTTTAGGGTTTACTAGGGTTTATTTAGTAGACGGATATAGAGATGAATTTGTTCAAACGCATCAATAGAGCGACTTATTAAACAAACATAAACCCCTGCATGCATTTGCCTTCAAGTGTAATATATATAAGTAAATAAACAAACAAAAATATATGAATATAAATATATATAAATAAATCTATATATATATATACATATAGTTGCGAAAAATTATGAAATAGTAAGAATGGGCGATGAATAATAAAAAGAATTATTTTCTTTTAATATAATAAATTGTTGTATATTTCTTAATTATTTCATTCTATATTTATTATTATATATTATATATATGTATGTATGTATATATATATATATATATATTATATCTCTCTATATTATTATTTTGTATATCCCTTTATATCATTGCATGTTGTTTTCTTTCTTTCTGTACATTTGCTTGAGCGCGAGTACAACTTTATGTATATTCATATTTATGTAGTTTTGTTTATTATTTCTTCTACTTGCATTTCTTATTTTGTATTTGCTTGTTCTCTTTTCACCGTCTCATTGCATAATTGATTATCCTCTGTATATATAGTATATATAGATATATATATATATATATATATATATATATGCGTATGTTTATATATTATCTGCCTATTACTACATATACAGTTTTGAATAATATCCTCTGTCTTTGTTTGTTCTCGCTTGATTTTATCCTCCTCTGTTGTATCATTATTTTTCAAGCTTTTTAAAATATTTTTTGTTGCATTTGTCTTGATAAATACTATTATCTTATTCATATTCAGCTGTTACTGCATTTGGCCATGTGCATTTGTTTGTATTTGCTGTTGTTGCTAAACTAAAACTCTTTAATTAAACTTCTTCACGAAATTTGCATTTAATTCAAATGTACATACACTCGAGTAGCAGCAGAATTCTTTCTTAGTATTTCTATGAGTGGCTGCTATACTCTTTATAAATGCATGCATTGTGTAATTATATTGCTTGCATGCATGCTGATTTCTTTTGAAAAGGAGTAAGATTAGGCAAAGGAAATAAAGGAATTATGTTGTTTTTATTTTGTTTAAATTTACATTAATCGCTATCTCTCTCTGCTGTAAGGTGTATATACACCTCAAGACAGCGAAATAATGCATTTAATTATTTCCTTTACTATAGCGATTCGTTGTTCTTTGCGTATATATACATAAATACATACATACATACATATATACATACATACATATGTATATATATAAATATATATGTGTATGTATATATATGCTGTATATTGCTGTTAATTTGTCTACGAATAACGCAGTTATTTCTGTTGAATTCCTTTACTTCAAGAACAAACGAGGCCGAGAAGCACAGAACACCGATCGCTTCGTCTTGGGTATCGGAATAATTCGGCGAATTGCCGGCATTTTCAATTTGCTATCCAACATCTGCTGAACGTGCGGTCGTCTGCAGTCTTTTCCTTTCAACTGCACAATTCTAATTATCTGAAGTGCACCAAACAAACACAACAACAACTAATTATTATTTATTATTATTATTATTATACACTAGATGTACACACAACGCAAATTGATATACAAACCACAAGGAAGTGAACAATCAAAATTACAGCACAATCCAATCAACGCTTCTATCCTTCATAAATAAAACATAATAATAACAAATTGATAGTCAAGCAAATCGTGAGCATATATATATATATATATATATATATGCATGTACATGTAATGCATAAAACGCACATATACACCAGCACATAAAGCTTTTTAAGTGCTGTTGCAACTTCGCTACAGCGGCATTACTTGCACTATACAAATTATAAGTGTTTTATTGTGCATGCATAAATGCACAGATAATGCAGAAGCTAGTGGCTGTTCAAACCAAATATATCTTTGAAAACACACACTTGTTGAGGTGCCTGTACACCTCGCGAGAAGTACATATCAATAACCTGGAGAAACTCCGTTTGTCTATTTATGCAATTCACCGTTCAGATTCAGGAAAGAAAATATTATAAAGAACACCGAAGAAGAGAAATAAGATGCATTAAATCAAACACAGCAGTGAAAGAGAAGGAAAATAAACAAAGCAAGCAAAACAAATGCGTGTGAAGTAGGGGTAAATATAACCTAAACAAGCAATAAAGAAAGACAGTAGATTCTGAATAGCAGAGTAAACAAAGCAGAAAATCTACTGTTAAAAGGTTAAGATTAAAAATTGCACTTACTTGAATGCTGCTTGCGAGAGCCCGATGTCTTCCAGCCATCTCTGCATATATCTGGCTGATAGCTCCATTTTGAGTTAAATCGCGAACTTCTTTGTACATGTTGTGAGTGCCTGTACGGCTATCATAGCGCAGCCAGATACCGAAATTCTTCACGTATGTCCCTCTCTTCTCCTTTATTTCAGAGATTTCAAGGATCTCTCCATGCGCCTTCTTTATCTTCCTCAACTTCCTCAACAAATGCCAGAAACGAGATTCAGCCAGCACTTTATTCACCGCAAAAAGACGCATCCGTAGAGCAGGGGGGGAAGGATTCGAAGCAGTAGGAATCAGCCGGCCCACCACCTGATACTGCTTGATCTGCAGGGAAACACGTAGAAAAACAGAAAAAAAGGAGAAATATTGAAACAATACTTTGATATTTAAATAGTTATGAAAAGAAAAACAGAAAAAAATCACTCTAATTTCACTCTGAACGAAGAAAAATAAAAACGTTGCAAAAAGTTGGACGGAAATTCAACCGACATTTTCGGGTGTCTGTACACCTCGAGAATAATCAACGATCAGAGAACCAACACAAGAAAAGAACAAGAACAGCCCCTCCTCTCTTATTGACTTTTCTTATTCTCTTTATTTCTCATAACCTTAAACTCTTTAAATAGAGAAGACTTAAAAGGCGGTCTTCACACAGCAACAGAACGACTAAGAGAAAAGCATAGAAACAGGAATTATTATACCCCTTCTATGAATAACCCCCAGCTTTAATATAATAATGCATCAACATTAGATCATTAATAAGGAGAAAAAGCAAATAATTACAGACAAGATATACACAAATAATGCGTTTTGCATGCGCCCCACAGGTAAGAGGGTGTTTCCCTTCCGTCTGCTGCATCTAGAAGTATTGAGACAGGTCAAATAAGAAGAAAAAGAAAGAAAACGAAATACAAAAAAGAAGAAATTTGTTTATTTAGAGTTAATATCCAATATGCAGCTGCAACAAGCAGCCCCCCCCCCGCACAGCGAGTCTCGCGACATAGAAGTAAACAATAGATAGGGTGTTTTGATGTTTTCTTTGGTTTATATTGCAAGAAAAAGAATTAAAATACTTTTAAATGTACTCACCGGCTGCTGTAGGGATTTGTCTGCCTTCATTTTCAGAAGAAGAGAAATAAATATTCTGCGGGAAGAGGTGGGGGATGCAGCAATTCAACAAAAAGAGAGTCAACCGGAGAGTAAATATTTGTTTATTTCTTCTTCTTTTAAATTAAACAATCCAAATAACATCCCCTAAAGCCTTAATACAGCCGCTCTTCCCTCTTCTTCCCTCCTAAACAAATCATAAAACAAACACATGCAAACATCACAGCCCTGTAAGAGAGAAATGAGTGCAGCAAGCAGCCCGCTTACCTGCTGCTGCGCAGCTCAATCAGAATACCTCTCAAATTCTTGTTTCTATTCAATAAAATGTTTTTAAATAAATTAAATATGTTTTTATTTATTTATTTTCATCTATTTTACCCTATTTTTCTGCAAAATACAAACAAGAATAAGAAGATACGCTGCGCGAGGGAGACGCTGTGCATGCAGCAACCAGGAAAGCATAGCTGAGGTGTATGTGCAGGACATGAATATCAATATATCTACATATATGAATTTATAAACATTATTTAATATTAAAACTTAATTAAAAGATGTCTATTCCAGAGGGAAAAGAAAAGAAAACATATATATCTGCATTGAAGCTGTACGAATTTCTTCTTTTTATACTGCTCATAGTTTATATAATAATGTTTGTAATATTATAATCATATACTTCTTCTGATTGTTATTTATTTGTTTAATATCAATCATATACAGCATTCTTGCATGCAGTAAAGGCATTAACAAATGCTGGAGACAACAATAATTAATAATATTATACTCCTAGACATTAACAAATGCTAGAGATAATAATAATTAATATATTATACTCCCACTTGTGGTCCTATTCAGTATATTATATTATATTCATACTTCTGCGTTTATCTAGCAGCAGCAGATACAGCAAGAAGTGCTGAAGCTCAACTCTCAGTAGATTTTATTTTCTTCGCAGTGCTTTACAGCTTGCCCTCCATACATTTCGTTGCACATCAAGTAGGAAACACTCATAGGGTTTTAGGCTTTAGGGTTTAGGGTTTTGGGGTTCTAGGGTTTAGAGTCTTAGGGCCTTAGGGTGTAGGGTTTTAGGGTTTAGGGTTTAGGGTTTAGGGTTTTGGGGTCTTGGGGTTTGAGGGTTTAGGGTTTAGGATTTCGGGGTTTAGGGTTTAGGGTTTTAGGGTTTTGGTGTTTCAAAGTTTAGGGCTTCAGGATTTAAGTTCTTAGGGATTAGGGTTTAGGGTTTAGGGTTTAGGGTTTGGCTCTGGAGTATACACCAAATCGCTCTGAGCTCAATCTTCTTCCTTTCCTCTTTTTTTAAGTATTATTTCATATCTTTTTGAATCTGTTTTTCTCTATCTTTTCAAGAAGAGTTTCTGTCTCCTTAACTTAAATCCTCTCACAGCCCCCACAACTAAAACAGACAGCATTTGGCGGTGCAGACAGAGCAAATGTAGTTAATACATCTTATAATATATATATATATATATATATGTATATATATATGTATGTATATAATACACATATACGATTTTATTTATATATTAGCATTCAGAAGAGTGGCAGCAAACAGGAAAAAACAAACTGAGCAATTGTAGCAGAGGTAGACAATCACGAACAAACAAACGCATGTATATGTATATATATATATACATATATATATATACATATTATATATATATTGTAAATATTATTATTCTCATTTGTTTTTTATTTATTTATTGAAGATGTTCTTCTCTTCCTTGTTAGAAATCTGAAAGGAGACTGTAAATTGTTTATTTTTATTTTCTTTTTGAATTTCTTCAACTTACCTCACGAAGTTTTCGTTCTGCAGAGAAGTTCAAGATATCTCTTTAATAAAAATATAATATAAATATAAATATATATATATATATATATTGCAAGACAATGTACGGTGTATGGATTAAATCTATTTTGTTTTGAATATCGCGAAGATGTTTTGTGAATAAATTTATTTTAATGCACTTTACTGTCTTACCCTTTAACTCCTTTAGATAAGATAATACATTTTCTATTTAATTTAGATAGGTTATTGCTTTTGAATAAAATAAATAGAAAGAAGACTTTTAATTCATATCCGATTGATAAGACAAATGTATTAGATGTGCTGCTGATTTCTATTTAAATTCTATTAAAACAAAATAAACACCTTATATATACCTTAGATAGATGAATGCATTAAGAGATATATCAATCCTATACACTGTAATTAATTACAAAGAGAAAAAGGAGCTTTTGTTGTGCATGCATGCAAATGTATTTACTTCATTAATTAAAATAGAATATCTGCGGTATAACAATGCAGACTCAGTTTTATTTCTTGAATTCATCTTACAACTGTTTTCATAAATTATTTTGCAGTGTATATACACTTGGAATATTACCGCACATGGTTTGTGAGGGACGCTTCAAAATGATTAATATAAAAGTGTTTAGGCTGCTGTATACTCAGAGCTTGGGGATAAGAGACGACGTTATTTGCTGCATCTTAGCAATCTTTTCCTTTAATCTATTGGCTTGCGTGCAGCAGCAGCAGCAGCAGCACTAGACCAGCAGCAGTAGCATCAGCAGCAGCAGTAGCAGCAGATACTTGTCTTATAGTGAGACCGCTTATTATTTTCTTTACAGTTGAACTTCGGGATTCAAAAAAGATGAAAGCAGCAGTCTTCGTCTCAAAGCAGAGACACCTGCATGATGCATGCGGAGGTGTTTCTGTCTGTATAATGACGCACATACATTTAATATGAAGTTAAAATGCTATTTAGAGTGGTGTATGTATAGAGTAGGAATTCGAGTTGATCATAAGGAAGTGCAGATCTATCTTTGATACCTCTTGGAGGTCGGCAAACAATAAAATAAAGAGGAATAAAAGGCATAAATTTGAAATATTGATAATTTAATTTGAATTTTATGATGAATATTTTAGAAACATTTTAACAGAAACCCTCAATTAAGGCTCCGAGTCCTTTAGGCTAGCGGAGGCGGTTGAGTTTGCGGATGAAAAGGGAAGAAAACGCTCAATAATTATTTAAACATTAACAAAAATATAAATTTAATTTCAATTTAAAATTTTTAAGGCCTTTTTTCAATTCCAGAGATAAACTCAAAAGAAGAAAACCAAACGAAATATGAAATTAGAGTTTCGTCGGCTGTCTGTACACCTCCTTGCTGCGCCCCCCCCCTTATTGCAGAAACTGATGATTTAGTTTTTTTTTTGAATATTTCTGGTGGAATAAGTTGACAAGTTGTTTTATAAGTTTAATATTTTTGAATTTCAACAAAAAGGTCGCAGATCATGGATATTCGCTCTGCTTTACGTTGCCGCATTTACCAACCGATGCTGTTGGGGCTTGTGCTAACCGTCGATTTCTTTCCTCTTTGATCAATCTATTTAAATTTCCTTTTCAGTTTATCCTTTTGTTTGCCTCAATATTTCTGCAGAGGGGTCCCATGAGCCCCCAGGGGCAGCTGCATGCGTCTCTAGGGTTGCTGTACATCTTTGTTGTTATCACCTTCTACTTCTTATTCCATCAGCATGCGGCTTGCTGCCCTTAGCAGCAGCGGCAGCCGCAGGAACGACAGCAGCAGCAACAGCAGCAGCAGCACAAAGAGCAGCAGCAGCTCGAAGAGCAGCAGCAGCAGCATATGCTCACCTGATCCAGGAGAAGCAGCAGAATATGATGACACAGATGAGGAGCTCAACTTCCTTTGTACATGTTGCAGCAGCCCTAGCAGTGAAAGGCATAGGCGGATACGGCTGCTGGATCGCAATAAAAGCAGCAACAGCAGCAGCAGCAAGCAGAGTAGCAGCTGGAGCGCCTTGAAGGCTTCATTGTTGCTGCAGCGTTTCTCTCTGCAGCAGTTATCAGGTGCTCAATGTTTTCTGTTTTCTACTGCTGCATTACTTTTAATCTGCACTCTGCTGCTGCTTATCCTCCTCTGTTATTATCTTTTTTATTATACTCCGCCTTACGGGGGACCCTTAGGAGCTGCATATCCTGAAGGCAGCAACATTGGGTATAAGGGGCCCTCTTGGAGAGAAGACAAAAGCTGCAGCGACTTCCCTCCCCTCATTGATCCATGTAACAAACCCTAAACCCTAAACCCTAAACCCTAAGCCCTAAACTCTAGCCCCTAGCCCCTAGTGGGCCCTCTAGCACAATATAACCGTACTTGTACGCTGCATGCATTCAATCAACAGCAGATAATCACACCTCACTCATAAGGGTTTAATATTTAGGGTTTAGGGTTTAGGGTTTATGGTTTAGGGTTTAGGGTTTAGGGTTTGTGTGCAGTTTACGATGGTTTGATAAACAAGGACATCTTTCGTGGATCTGCTTACCGCGCTTCTTCTGCTGCATTTTTTGCTTTGTTTGATTACTTTTGGAGGCCTTATAGACGCCTTTATGAGAAGCAGAGTAAAGAAGCAATTAACTCAAGAAACAAAGACGAAGAAGCAGCTTCATATATACTAACCGGCAGGGAAGACATATGTTTATTTAAAGTGCAGCAGCAACAACACACAATAACAGATCAAACAAATACGCGAAAAGATAATCTTCTGCTGCACTTCCCAATCCCTATAGCCAGAGAGACATTTGCTTGCACTCCACCACCAGCAGCAGCAGCAGCAGAAGAAGCAGCAGCAGGAGGAACAGCCGAAGCAGCAGCAGCAGCAGCAGAAACTTCTGCTGCTGCTGCTGCTGCTGCTGCTCCTTTTGCTGCTGAACCCGCACAGGAGGGCCAAATATACCGTTCAGCAGGACCCGTGCAGCAGCAGCAGCAGCAACAACAGCAGCAGCAGCAGCAGGGGG
>NW_013547240.1:0-20574 GCF_000499425.1 Eimeria acervulina
CACAGCAGTCACCGGATAAGATCGAGGACTCCTGTTACGATTGTACTCTTGATGGCTGCTGCTCGCGCCTGTATGCGCTGTGCGCCGAATAAAGACCACTTACATTGGGAGTACAGCCGGTGAAGAAGACGCTGCAATATCTGTGTGTTCCGTAGATGAGCTAGTATATCTGTGTGTTCTGTATATGAATTAGTTTTAGAGGGATGTTAGTTCCACTCTGACTTCCCAACAACCTGTCTGCAATTGTGGTGCAGTTGTCGTGCACAGGAAAACGCCGAAGATGGAAGTCATAGATGTCGAGCTATACGAATGTGACGGCATCAGAGGGCGAGTTCATTCTATCGTATTTTAATTACAGCATCTATCAAATTGCATATTGTCTTAATTTACTATGTGCCAAATTTAACATATTTTGAGTGGCATGTTCTAAATTTCGTGAAGCGCGTTAGCCCAGGCACAAGACGAGCAGCTCCCTGTACGCCGTAGCACGAGCGCGGAAGAATTCGGGTGCAGCTGCCTGTGTACAGCAGAGCAAAATACATAAGGGAATCTTAAATTGAATGGCTTAATGCTCAATAAATTGTTTCGGCTCTTTCTATGCATGCAAGCTGGCAGACAGCGGAGTGGTCCAGGCACTGCAATCCAATAGGGCGGTTAAAGCCTGTTTCAGCTGTCTGTATACCTGAAATTGAAGCCGTGCACGGCGATGAGAATGAATATTCACCTCCAGTTTCTCCTTCTCTAAGTATTAGAAAAGGCTGACGGCAGTCAGCCTTTTCTAATACTTAGAGCTGCTGCTGTCGGAGGCACAACACGACTGGCCATTGGTTAACTGCGTTGGTGCTAGCTTTTGCGACTTCTGCGGTGCTGGCTCATTCTGCAGAATGCGAAGCAGATTCTTTGTTTTAAATATTGTGAAAATGAAAAGTTGTTTTAATAATGCAAGAATAAGCCCGATATGGGCTGCTGCTCTTCTCCTGTCGGCTGCGACCCTCATAGCTGCCTTCCGGGCGCCAGTCGATGCCTGGCGGGCGCAGCAGCAGCTGCAGCAGCAGCCGTACCACCATGAAAGGTGGGAAAATGATACAGTCTCAGGTGCTGAACTCGCACACGAGAGCGAGAGGAGTTCAAATAAGTCGCACTTCGCCTCGGCCTTGCAGGTCGCCTCCGCCGGTGAAAAGCACGGAGAGGAAGAGGAACCCTCGGAAGGATCTGCAACAGAAACCGCTGCCTCTCATGGAGAGAAGGGAAAACACACAGAAATGGAGGACAGTAGAACAGCAGAAGAGGCAACAGAGCAGGAAGAACCTGAAGAATCTGCTCATCTTGAAGAGGCAGGCAGCAAGACAGAGGAAGCATCTGCCAAGGAGTCTAACACTGCTGAGGCAGGACATGCTGCGCTGCATGCAGCAGAAGCGGAAACAGCCAAAGGCACCCCTTCAGAAGAAGAGAAGGAAGAAGTTCCTCACCCCTCTGCTGCTGGGTCAGTCAAGGAGCCACCAGCAGAGGGCGCAGCAGAAGCCGCCCCTTCTGGGAAAGTTTCTGCAGCCGCTGTCCCCAAGCCAGAACACAAGGAAGAAGCTGCAGCAGCAGCAGGCGGGGCCCCCGCTGCTGCTGCTGCCGTGCCACCAACAGACAAGTTCGTGATGCAATTGAACTTCAGGCCGTCTTTAGTAATAGGTCGGGCAGAAGCAGACAAGACAGAGCGGCATGTTATAACGGACAAAGCGGTTCCTTGGTTTGAAATCATCGGCCCCAAAACCCTCACGGTTCTTAACCTGAAACCCGTGAAGGGAGAAGAGCTCCTCCACTCAGTTGCCGCCACCACTAAGCACCCCTGAACAGACACACTTGCATGCTGATCTCCATGCGTGCACATATTATAGAATGCATGCGAATGAGCATGCATATTCATACATGCTCATAGATATATGTATTATATCTATGCTGTGTATACACGTATGTAAATCGACATAAATTGTCATGCGCGTATTTATGAATTCTTTAATATTTACGGCTCAAGAGGCGCCTCTATTTCGCGAGAATAATTCGGTGAGAAGTCGGGCCTGCTTCGAGTTTGCGAATATCCCTTTTATATCGGGTGTGCAGGCACCTTGCCGCCTTAAGGTTGATGTACACCGGAGAAGTAACAGTCGAGTTGCGTGCGTCCATTGGACGATTTCTTTGGGCTGTTTTGGCTATTGCCGATATTCTTTTCCCCAAACAAAAAAACCTAAACGACAGAGCAAAAAGTCTTAGATTCTCCCCTTCTGCTACTACTCTAGGGCGGATGCTGCTGCCTATCGGTTCGAGTCGAGGCAGCAGTAGCAACAGCAACAGCAGCACTAGCGTGGAGTCGTCAGTGGATAGATCACTGCCTTTAGCAGCAGAATGGAAGGGAAATATCATTTCATTCTTTGTTCAGTTAGGAGTACAGAAGGCCTTAAAGCAACAACCATAAGACTTGTCGATAGTTTGCCGAGTAAGCAGGCAGGATCTACACGCATGCGCATGCAGGTGTGCACGCCCCCAAGTGCGCGCCCGCAGCTGATAGGGAATGAAAGGAAAGATCGAAGGCAGAGGACGCGGCGAAAACAGAGAAGGAAAAACGGCAAAACAAGCAAAAAATACATTCATATGGAGGAGGGACAAATTCCACGTACTCAACCCATCAACTAATATCCATAAAATGTACAGAAGATATAGCATATCTATGTAATATATATATATATATATATTGCATATTGTCAATCTCTAAGTGGATTGCGAGGAGGAAATGGCGCCTTTGTCACCGTCGCTCCTCTTTCTCCTTACGTTTGCTTCTCTTCGTCGGCCCTTTCTTTATCTTGTGCTCATCACTGCCTTTGTTTTTCTCTCTTTGTGTCTTAATGCTTGTCTTGGTTGGCCTTCCCCTCTCCCTCAGCGTCTGTTCGTCTTTGTGGCTGTCTCTGCCTCGTCCTTTTTCGTTCCTTACATATCTGCGGTGTTGTTCATGTGCGCCTCCTCCGCCTCCCACTTGCGCCGGTTCATCGCCTGTACATAAGCAACAAACAACATAAGGGCAAAAAACGACAGCAGAATTTCCACCGGTACATAGACTAAACGAAACAAAACACCCAACACACCGCCACTTGGCCCTCAATAGCGACCTCCTTGATCTTAACAAGAGGACGCTCCTTCGGGCCACCCCGGCTAGCAAGCTGGCTAGCTACCCAAGGACTGGATACATAGTAGCTGTCTTCAGGCCTGGCCTTGGCTGATTTAGGAGTGAGTTGACAGCGCGGAGTGCGGTGTGTCTTTTGGTTTCTGTTTCCCTGTCCACGTCGCTCTCCACGTTGCTAGGTAGCTACCTGCCTCGCCAGCTAGCTGGGTGGCTAGCTAGCTAGCTATTCGTGTGTCGCTGTTCCTATATACCTTCAAGCGCTCCTCCTCGAACCCGTTCCCTCGCACAACTCCATCCCAGCGGTACCCGGGCTTAATGCCAAAGCGGTTCGGCGGGCCGTCGTGTGGGCACGTTGGTCGTTCTGCGCGCGCACCGCAACCCACCAGGATAGCTAGCTAGCTGGCCAGCTAACTAGCTACCTACAAGGCTGGCCAGCCAGCCAGTTAGACACAGGCTGCTCTACACCCAACCCGGCTATCCAGGCCACCTAGATGGCTAGCTAGCTACTGCGGCAAGCTAGCGAGTCGCTTGACACGGCAACTAGATAGCTAGCCAAGAAAGGACTCCTAGTCAACAGTACATCGCAGGAGGGGAAAGCTCCCCCTCCCCCCCGCCGCCTTCAACCTCTTCCCCCACAGGGTTGGGCAGCGTGTGTTAAGGTGTATATGGCGGCTTGCCTGGTTTGCTGCTGCTTTCGGCGTCTGCCTTTTGCTGCTCTTGTCGGTATTTCTTGGAAGAAGGGGCCCTGGCTAGGGGGTCATCCCACCGATCTCGCGCTCGTAGCTCTGCCTCTTCTTCTTCATCTATGCCGTATCTTCGCAGAGACAGAAAAGAACACAGCAGCAACAACAACAACAACAACGACAGACAGTGAGACGGCCCCAAAGCGCTTTGGTTGATGTTGATATTGGTCTTGTTGCTGGTACTGTACAATGAATATATATAATACACAATATATATATATATATATATTATATTAAATACGATACAATGTAGACAATTTGCATGTAATGTAAACCTATTTTTTTCATTTATACATACCGTATATTAAAACTATGCTGATGCATACACCAGGTATTATGTAAAGTTATTTACCTATGAAATGCAAACAATCTGTACATAATATATATATATTTAATATTATGTACATTTATTCTTTTCCACATTCATATTGTACATTAAAAGCATTGTATATTGAACAACGCATAATGTGACCAAATGCACTTAATTACTCATATACTTTATGCATCGAGCATTGAAAAAATTTCATTACATGTAATATATATATATATATATGCAGATATACACGCAAGACTTATACATCTTGTGCTTGTATCTGTTTATTGATACATATATTTCATACATTAAGTATCCCTATCCGAGTTCATGTACACAATACATACAATATATATTACATACGATATGCATGCATAAATATATATTATACATAATATATAGATTATACATATATAGCACCTTGCAAACGGTTGCTTGGCTATTTTTTCTTCTTCTCTTTGTTTCGCTTTTCTGTCTTCTTTCTGCTTTAAACCCGCGCCCCACTCCAACACCTGAATTGGACCACAAGACAACAATAGGCAAAAAAGGGCCTCACAGCAAACCGCTACAACAGCAACAACACAAATCTGCTGCAGCTCAAGGCAGAGGGATACCTGTGTATACGCCTCAAGAGACATACCGGAGCTGGCCCCCTTCCCCTGTGTCCTTTTCTCCCTTTTGATCCCTGTACATCGGCAAAAACAAATAGATTTAGCGAGGTGTCAATGATGAGCACAAAAAAGGCACAAACCCTAGGCCCTAACTTAAAAGCTGGAGCATTAGCCCTAAACCCTAAACCCCAGAGTACCTCAAGAGCAAGCCATTCCTCCTCAGAGATAATCCTTCCCTCTCTGTCTCGAAATACAACTCGGCCCGTGGGAGGCCCGCTTGCTTCCTGGGATCTGATGACAATCCATGCCCCACAAACCCTAAACCCTAAACCCTAAACCCTAAACCCTAAACCCTAGCCTACATCCTTGTGCCTGGGGGCGCGCCAGCGTCTCCTGAAAGGGTTTGTAAGCTTTGTGCCTGCTGCGTTAACACGGGCTGGCATCCAACTTTCCTACTGTTCCGGGTTTAGGGATTAGGGTCTAGATTTGGTCAGCAGAGGAGCAACAGATCTGAAGTACGTACTCTCGACTGGCGTCTCCTCTGGTCGCTGCGTTCTGTGTAGGGCTGCGGCGAGGGGAGAAGTCTCTGTCTGCTGCAGATGTCACTGTTTCCTTCTCGGAGTGTCTGTGTCCAGGTGCGTTCATAGGAGAAGATGAACACCTTTCGACGCCCTTGGGGTCCCCCGCCTGTGGAGTGGACACAGGGGGCCCCCGGGGCCTCCGAGGGGGGGAGATGTCTCTGTCTGCTTCTGCTCTTCTTCTTGGAGGTGAGATGTCTCTGTCTGCTTCTGCTATTCTCCTGGGGGGAGAAAGGTCCTGGTCTCTTCCTTTTCTTCTTCTTGGGGGCGAGATGTCTCTGTCTGTTCCTGTTCTTCTTGGGGGAGAGATGTCTCTGTCCGTTTCTGGTCTTCTTCTCGGGGGAGAAAGGTCTCTGCTTCCTGAATCCTGCTCTGCTCCATTGCGGTGCAGCTGCTGGTTTTGCTGCTGCGTGTCAGCATGTCTCCTTGAGGCAGGCAAATCATCAGCCCCCTCGGCTGGCAGCCCAAGCCGTCTCCTGTCGCGTCCTTCATAAGGACTCGCAGCACACATATGAGAGGACTCCCCCACACTCACAGGCCCATCCAGAGCAAACGCAGCCTTCCAGTTGCTGCTGCTGCTGCTGCTGCTGTTCTGCGGCGAGGAAGCTTCCTCGGATTCCCCCCTTGCGGGGGCCACTTGGGCACGGAGGGGGCCCCTGTTGCGGCCTTTGAGGAGGGAGGTTGGGGCCCCTCCTGGCCGCAGGTCTTCGTCATCTTCCATCTCCTCTCTAGCTATGAGTTCTTGGACTTTTGCTTTGTCTGCTTCACTCAGCACGAGGGCCTGTCCGTCCTCCCCTACAACCCGCACCTCCTCGGCATCAGATCCTAGCAGGTCATCCCCCTCCATCTCATCTGGGTTCTCATCTTTGAACAAGTACCTCGCTCCGTCTTCTGCTCGCCTTAGCACCGTAAACAGCGTCCGACCACCGCGGCCCCCGGGGCCCCCCGGGGCCCCCCCTTGCCGCCGCCCAGGCCGCAGATCCAACTCCTCATCCTCACCGAGACGTAAACCCCCCTGAGCACCCGAGGGCGGGCCCTGGGGCTTGCGGGGGCCCCTGAGGTACTTCTTGAGGTAGTCGGCTCTGCTGGGCATGGGAAAGGGCGGCGTGCATGCAAGGGGCGGGACAGAAGATTATTTACCTGATATGCCGCCCTATTGAAACAAATATATCCGTTTCTCGTTTTTTAGATTAAAAGTTTTTGTTATTTAATTTCAACAAACAAAAAGTCGGTGCAGCGACGACCAGAATATGCATGCAGCGTGAGATGGAGGGAGCGGCGAGTCGTGCTAGTGTATTTTGCGGATATCTTCGTCTTCTGCTCGTGGGAGCAAGTCAATTTCAATTTTGCTTTGTAATAATGGGGGCTTTGCTTTGTTTCGTTTACTTCTATTAGCCGTCATGCGGCTGGTTCGTTGAACACACACACCCTTGCAGGTGTAAATACACCCGACAGAGTATGGTTATCAGGCCGCAGACAGCCCAGCGCTTGCCGGTTCTCCTTCTTGAATGCACCTCCGCCTCTCTATTTCGTTTAATACGATTAGCTCGATTACCGTGGTAATATCTTCGAAAAGCACAAGAAGGCCTCGGTCTCCGTGTCATCAAGTTGTCTTCGGCCGTCTGCTGGGCCCGTCCTGGACTAGCTTCTTGAAAACTTTCTCCTTCCCTTCTCTGTGTTTGTTTTTCTTTGTTTTTCCCTTTCCACAACTTTCATATTTCGTTTCTGTTGCAGACTGGAACGGCAGACGATGAGGGGCCCCGCCCTCCCAGGCCAGCTCGGGGCCCCCCGCAGCCCGTCCCCAGTCCTCCCCTCAGATGAGCGAAACTATAGCGCGTTTGAAATAGACAGCAGCAGCAGCAACAACAACAACAATACCACCAACAGCAGCGGGTTTGAGGAGGTAGGGGAAGGTTGGAAAGGGCCTGAAGAGCAGTTGTTGCGCGATTTATCTCCTTCGCCTCACAGCCGTTTTTTAACGCAATTAATTCGTATTAAGGCACTGTGGATGCGTTGGCTGTATGGTTTTCTGTCTTGTGCTTGCTGTTTGCGTGGTTCTTTGTATTCTTCATTGAGCGGCGGCAAAGGCCTTCAGCACCAGCTCCGCCGCATCACCTTCATGTTCGGCGGCGGAGTACTTCTTTTTGTGTTGCTGTTGGTGCACCTCTGGCGCTTGCGTTGGGGGAGGCGTCGAGTTGTCTCCGGTGTCTCTGTACTGAGGGCTGGAGGGGATCCTGTTCGTGGGTTTTCTTCAGCTGCAGCTACGAGCGATCAGAAGAAGAGCGTTCCGTTTTTGTTTCGTGTGTTGTTTTTCTGGAGGCGGTGGGATTGGTGGCAGGGCGCAGCAGCTGCAGCAGAGGAGCCCTTTTCTCGTGTGCTTGAACTGGTAGGGGGCAGCGCTGTAAAGGAGGTTCACTTCGGGCCGGGGCCGCGTTTGCTGCTGGAGCTGAAAGACAAAAGGCGGGTTGTTTCTTCTCTCGTGCCTGGAGCAGAAGCAGCCTTTTTTCATGCTGTTTCCACTAGGGTGCCTCGCTTTAAAGCAGTGCAGAGGGGCGGCTTGGTATCTGCTGCTGCTTCTCTGGCTGCGCCACTGCTGCTGATGGCTGTTTGGTTCCGGCTGCTGCGGGGGCTGCTGCTGCCGCTGCAGCAGCAAACAAGGGACAGCGGGACCGAGCGAGACGCAGCAGGTGCCCCTCCTCCAACGCGTTTCCAAGAGGTTGTTTGTAGAAGGAAAGAAGAGCTAAAGGAAATTGTGTGTCTTTTGAATGGCCAGCAGGAGGTGTACGCTTCCATGGGGGCGCGGCTACCTCGGGGGGTGCTGCTTGTAGGGCCTGCAGGCACAGGGAAGACTTTGTTAGCTCGAGCTGTTGCAGGAGAAACGCATGCAGCATTTCTTTCGGCTGCTGCTTCCGAGTTTACAGACATTTTCGTGGGCCAAGGCGCTCGCCGCGTGCGCGAGTTGTTTCGTGATGCAAGAAGAAGAGCTCCTTGTGTTGTGTTTATAGACGAGCTCGATGCCTTAGGCTCCCGCAGCGGTAGCCCCGCCTTCTCTGAAGGCGCATCAGCAGCAAACCAAGAATATATTCAAACTATTAATCAGCTGCTAGCAGAGATAGACGGTGTCATGGGGGGTGCAGCAGGAGTTGTGGTAATTGCTGCTACAAACCGCATAGAAGCCATTGACCCTGCGCTGCTGCGATCAGGGCGTTTCGATCGCCTTATTCATTTATCCCTCCCAGACGAAGAAGAACGACTTGAAATCCTGCAGCTGCATGCAGCCCTGAAGAAGCTTCGCCTCACCAGCAAAGCACAGCGGCACCTGAAGCCCCTTGCTGCTGCAGCAGAGGGGCTGAGTGGCGCAGACCTCGAGAACCTCCTTAATGAAAGCGTATTCAAAGCTGTGCGGAGAAACAAAACACACATTGACGAAGAGGCCCTCGATGAGGCGCTATTTACCCTCCTCCAGCGCACCCAACAAGCGGGGCACTCGGTTGAACGCATCGGCCTTAGTGGAATTTTCAACTCCTCTTTCTAAACCAGTCTTTTTAAACTCTGCTTCCGCGGAATAGGTCATTTGAGCTCTTTCTCCTTGACCCTTCTTTATATATATGTAGGATAGGGTTTAGTTTAGATTATTATTTACAAGATGCAGTTTCTACAGCTCGTCGGCATGCATTAGAAGATCATTTCCGTACTCCATGGTTTTATTCCTCTTCTTCAAGGCCTCCCATTCAAGGTCTCCTGCTGCACTCTGCTCTTCATTTTCCCTGTTGGTTTTCTTCCTTTCTACCTCTCCTTTAGAGACCTTTCATGAGGGGCTTTTCGCGTAACGCATTTTATTTGATGCTTCCTGTTCAATTCCCCCACTACCCCCGCCTCTAAACTTTTTCTATTGATTCTCCTTTCTTGTTATTTCTCTCTTTTAGGGTCGTTTTGTTTAATCTCATTTGGATAGTGCATTTGACTCAACATCTCCCTTTAAAGTCGTTTATTGTAGGCCTTCTCACGGCTCCTAATGCTCTGGAACGCCTTCAGTGCTCCTGCATATCAGGGGAACTCTATATCCCTCAGCCAAAAAGAGCAAGGCAAACAGTAGCAGCTGCAGCAACAGCAGCAGCTGCTGCTACTGCCGTTGCTGGGGCTTGCGGCTGCCTCTGCCAGGTGAGCTTCCTAGCGGTGTGTCCCACGGACTGTCGGGGTCTGCTCACAGGAGGCTGGAGGAAGAAGAGATGAAATCAAATACAATTAAACAATCGAAGGCTTCCTTCTCTTCTGTGTTCCCTATGCTGGGTCACTACCCAGCATAGGGAACACAGAGGAGAAGGGATACCCAGGCAAGCATCCGACTGCAACGACGCCTACCCCAACGCCTAGGTAGCTAGTTATCCACTTAAGTAGCTAGCTAAACGGCTAGCTAGCCATTTAGCTAGCTAACCATTTGGCTACCTAGCCGTTTAGGTACCTAACCATTTAGCTAGCTAGCTATCTAGCTAGCTAGATAGGTTGGTGGACAGTTAGGAAGCAAAGTGGGCAGCTAGCTAGAGAACTAGCTATGGCGACGGCCAGCTAGCCAAATATCCAGCTAGCTTACTTGCTTTCCACCTAGTTGCCTAGTAGCCAGCTATCTCCAAGCAGTCTAGCTAGCTAGCTAACTAACTAACTGGCAAGATGTGTGCGAGAGATATCGAACCACTGTGGACCTGGACGCAGAACAAACTTGAAGATCGGAACAGTGAAGTGTGCGTACACCGCAGTGGTTCGGCTGGCCTGACAAAGTGTTTCTTTCTCTTTCTCTGTCTCTACTTCTGCCATGAGGTTTCTTAAGGCATTTCTTGCGGTGCGTCATTTGGGCCTCCTAGAAGAAAAAAGGAGGCTAAAGACAAACAACTGCATTTGCAATGTAAGGACGAAGATGGGCAACTGACTTCATTTGTAGTACGTTTATTTAGAAAAAACGAGAGGCGCTGTGAAGCATGCAGCAGCAGCAGCAGCACGAGCAGCAACAGCAGCATCTTTGTCTGGAGGGATCCATCGGACAACGACTGCAATCAGTGACTGCAGGGATTTCCGTCTGTGCTAAAGATGAAAAAGAGATTAAACACTTGACACGGGGCTTGGTAATGAAAGGTACTTGAAGGAGACACCAAACCGGAAAGTGTCCGAGCATCTTTTTGTGCTCTATCGATGCTACCACACCAAAGATGCCCTAGCGTAGGCAGCCAATACACCGCACCAAACCCTTGTTTGCTGCAACACCAGCACTTCTCCTGCTGTACCAACACCATCATCCAAAAGCACTTGATCTACACAGCAGAAGAAAAGAGAAAAAGTGAATGCTTTTATTGCGTGCCTGTGCATTGGCTTACTTGCACGCCAGTTGGCTAATGAGGGCAAAGTAAGCAAATAATAGCGATACTCTGCAGTGTTAGGGCGTGCAGAAAATGCGGATTAGCTGCGCTTGCATGCCGTTCCTTGCCTTGCGGCAGCAGTTGTAGCAAGGAGTGAGCAACTCATGACCGGCCGCCTTTTCTCTGCATCATAAGCCCCAGGCCCCTGTCCCCCTGTGCTCAGGGCGCATGCAGATTGGAGAGGAGATTGCTTTCTTTGTAACTCTTATTTTGCTTTTAATAGTGCTGCTTTTCGGTATTTCCCTTCTCGGGGCACAAAATATTTCTGTATTTATGCCATTGTTCCAGGCATTCTTGCTCATTTTGCGCGGTTTTACTCGAGTTTTAGTTATCTTTGCTCTAGAGCAAGACCTTGACTGAGGCCGAGCTCTCTTCTTGCAAGGCCTGTCACGAGTCGCAGTAACCCAGGCAGCAACTCGTGTTGAAAGGCAAAAACCCCACAAGCAAACACACCCAAGCGCTCTTTTGATGAGTGCATGAACACTGTAGACAGTTTTTATTAAAGCTATCATTGGCTATCGACGGCCAAACTGCACGCAAGTGGAAAAACAAACGATGCAACTACGACTGCTGGTGCTACACAGCGCGCACCACGAAGGCGAGGAGGCGGGATTGAAACTACCTACTACTAGTGATCTCTTGCCTCGACAACAGATTGAATAACAAAAAGGACATATTCATGGTTAGGAAAAAAATAGGCAAAGCATTATCTGCAAGATTTCCCTGAAATCCATGCCCTGGGGTCGGTGGACTGCGCGTCTAGCGCTATACATAGACAGCGGTGTACGTACACCTCAACGAATGTGCAGCCGCTGATCAGGGTGGAAAGCTGAATCTTTTAGTGCATTTATATGCATATTTAATGGAAATTTCACAAAATATAACAAAAAATGCATTACTTTTCACGCTGTGTCGTTTTCACCACACTGCAGTGCACCGGAGGCGGCGCGGCCTGCGATCGCATGCATTATTCATCTTTCGGGCTTTCTTCCCCTGAAGAGCGGGGTTTCCTCTTTTCCTTTCTTGTGACTTTATCTCTTATTTTTTTTGTTAAAAATATTGAAAGATAAGACAGGACCCTTTTCTGAGGTTTTCAATAAGTGGACGAGGAGGTGGCGAGGGGCTCGCGAAGAATTACACAACTGAAGCTGAGTAGACGGATCGGCCAGTTACGGGTCTTCTGCCTTTATTTTTCAGCTGTTCCTAGAGAGAGGTCTTCTCTTGTTTGCAAGGAGCTCTTGATATTTTCCTTTTTAGTCCTAGTAACCGTCTCAACGGTTTCCGCAGCCCTCGACAGCTGCAGCAGTCGACGCAGCAGCATGAGCGCGGCGGCGGTGGCCTGTTGTCTTTGCTGTTCGCTGCAGCTATGTAAACGATGCAGACGGGGCCTTTCTTCGTTTTTGTGCCTCCTCTCTACTTGCAAAATACTCCATTAGGCGCCTCCCCCAGACCAGCCCATCAACAGGGGCCTCTCTCTCGTGAAGCAGCAGCAACTGACGGCTTCAGAAGATACGAATAATGGAGTGAAGACGGACGGAAGGAAGTAAGGAATAAAATAGACAGAGCAGAAGATCGAACGGTCTCGCATGGAGCGGCAAAGACGGGGGAGCGCTCTGATGGCCAGGCAGCGGCCGAGACCCGAAGGAGTCTGACGCCTCCCCTGCTGCTACCAACGCGTCACAGCAGCAGCAGCAGCAGGAGGGGTAGCAGCAGCATGTTAAGATGAGCAGCTCTTTCTCCATCGAGATATCGCGCGAAGACGTCCCCCGAAGCGGGGCGTCGCGCAGCAGCCGGAGCAGCAACAGGCGGAGCAGCAGGAGTCGTTTCCGCAGCAGCAGCAACAGCAGCAGAAGCCACGACTTTGATGTGGCTCCTTCCGAATCCTCTTATTGCGAACCTTTTCCCGCTTCTCAAAGCGGTGAGTCGAAAGTCTCCTTCTGGAGGGCCAGAGCTGCAAGCTCTTCCTCCTCTCGCAGCGGGGCAGTAGCCAGCGGGCTTTTGGGGGCCCCCATCTCAGCTCAGCGCAGCGTAGATGCCTCGGGTAGCTCAATAGGGCCTCCTTTTTCCTCTCAGCAGCAACAGAAGCAGCAGCAGCAACTGCGGCTGCAACCTGATGAAGGGGCCTATGGGGAGGTCGATTCTGCCTCGGGCGTGTTTGGAGGTGCTTCTGCTGCTGCTTCCTATCCACACCAGCAGCAGGAGGAACAGCACCAGCAAGATGGTGCGGTTGGTTGGGGTGCGGTATCATTGTCAGCACCAGCTGGCGAGGGCTCTCTTGGGGGCCGTCCCGCAGCATCCCGCGGCAGCAACGCCAGCAGCCACTCGCATGGCGTTGCATGCAGCAGCAGCAACGCGTTGGGTTTGCGTGCTTTTGAAGGAGCATCAGCAGGGGGAGGGTTTGCTGCTGCACCGAAACAGAGCAGCAGAGGGCCTCGCGGCAGCAGCGGCAGGAGCTGCAGCGGTGCATTAAAGGAGCGGCGAGAGTCTCGTGCTGCACTGCGAGCGATGTCCGTGGGGGAGGAGGAGGTAGTACTTGAGAACAGCAAACTGTGGCTTGCTCGGGGTTCTGTCTTGTGGCGTTTTTTCTTATGTGCGTTAGCTCTGCGTGTCGGGTGTTGGCTGGCGCTGCTAGTGGTGGTGCTTACGACTTTAGGCCGTATGGGGCGAGCTGTGTCTTGTATAGACATGGGTGCATGCGTCGGAGGCGGGGGTCTTCTTGCGTTCCCTGTGTTGCTACGGGCAGCGCCTAGTTTTGCTGCTGGGTTGGTGGCTTACGAGTCGATTACGGGGCTGCTAGTGGCGGGGTTGGTGCTAGTGCTGCTGCCAATGGCAGGCAACTGCTACTACACGTGCCAGGCGTTGCTGAAGGGGACTCGTAAGGCGTTTCTAGAGGAGGTGCGCATGACAACTTGCTGCACGGCGTGGGTGGGAGCGTGTGTGGGTGTGTTTATTCCGGTGTTGTTCTTTACGCAGCAGTTCTGTGACCGAGATCGCCTCGATATCAACGCAGTGTACAGAGCAGACAATGCTGCTGTGGGCGCAGCATCAGCAAACATGTGCAAACAACTCGGCCTCTCGCGTGCATGCGTCGTAGTCGCAGCCCTCTGTGCATGCAGCACTGGGATGCTGGTGTTTCAGCGGTACACGCGGCTCTGGGCGGCGCTGCTCGCTGTGGGGGGCATCAAATTCATGCTTGCTGGGTTCCTGCTCTGTCTAACGGTTATGTTTGGCGGGCAGAGCAACCAAATGATGCTCGAGACTATGGACAAGGCGCCGGAGGTGAATGGAGCAGAGGGCCTGCAGCAGCCGATGGTGGTGCAGCTCGGCCTCTTCTTTGCTGCTCTTAAGTGGGGGGGCTATATCTTGGCTGCTAGTAATTTAGCCACGGGGGCGTTCACAGTTTGGTTGTCTTATTTGCGTTCGCATTTGCTTTCTTTTATGAATATGTTGATAACCTTCGTCTTCTTCTTCACCAACGCCGTCTCCTTCTTCGCTATGACTTTTGAGAACGCGACGCTGCAGGTGGTGTGCAACTACTCCGCCTTTCCTATGCCGCAGACAGACAGAGCAGCAGCAGAAGCTGCTCTTTTCTGTGTCTTTCGCCCTCAGTTCATCTTCGTCTGGGCCTTAGTCGCGCTCCTCTCTTGCGCGCATTTCGTTGAGTTCTGCCTCTGCGCTGCGCTCTTCCATGGAGAGCTAAAAAAAAGCAGCAGCCACCAACAATACAGCAACGACGAAAACAACTGCAGCAGCAGCAGCAGCAGCGACGCCGTCATACCGTCTGCACACAGCATCGACTCCCTGCCCCCCAAATGGGGGACGGTGATGACAACGGCGAGACAATAAGCAACTGCCTTAAGCTAATTTCCATGCACCGCCTCTTGTTCACTTCTGTGTATATACAGCTCAGAAACAGACCTAATCAATAAACCAATAGCTCAACTTCGACGAGAAATAGCATCCTACTCCTTTACCTACTGTTGCTTGAAATGCATATGCAGACATCTAGTTCTCAACCCGTTGAGGCCTGCTATGCCATCATTACGGTCCTTCGGCGCACGCAGCAGCAGTAGCTGCTTCAAGCAAGCAGCGCAACAGCAGCAACGGACGGCAGGGGCTCGCCTTCCACGCACACACAACGCCCTGTCGCCGCGCTGCTGTGCACACCAACTGGCAGACGTAGTTAGCGGGTGATGCCCACAACAACTGAATGAGTAACAAAACCTGGCGGGTGCAGCAGAAGGCAAAATACAAAACACCGCCAACAACTACACAAACCCCTATCCGGCATGTACGCTCGTGAAGTGGGGCAGTGGCCGCATACGCAGCATTCTGCCGCTCCCGTTAGTTTCCGTCTTCATCTCAGTCGCTGTCATCAAATGTTGTCTTCTTCCCTTGGAACTCCTGCACTGTTCCCGCATTCGCAGCCTTTGCAGAAGACGCGCCGCCGCCCCGGCCGCCGCGGAAGCCGCCACGACCACCGCCTGCAGCAAACAGCACCAGCAGTGAACGCGCAGGCAATGGACTATTTATGCATGCGACACGCTGCTGGTTGTTGCTTGCAACCAATAGCTCATTAAAAGGGCTGCACCCTATAATGCCCGCAGCAACGATGATCAACGCCTAAATCCTAAGACCGTAAACAGCACACCCCAGCAGCAGCGTATGCAGCAGCTTACCGCGACCGCCGCCCCGTCCTCCTCCCGCACCTCCTCTGCCTCCTCTGCCTCCTCTGCCTCCTCTGTCTCCTCCTGCGCCTCGCGGCAGCGCGTAGGCCACCCAAATGGTGCGGCCATCCAACTCAGTGTTATTGAATTTCAATGCCTTCGTCGCTGAGTCTACCGAATCGAATTCTAAGAACGCCTGACCTCGTGGCTTCCCGCTATCTTCGAACACCGGAATTCTCACCGCTCGGATTTCGCCTGAGCCCACATGCAAAAGCAGGAAAACCCACTACTGTAACAAAATTTATCTTTACTCCGCAGAATTACCACCACGCCCGGCCGGACACTAGAAAAGCAGTGCCTGCGACAATATGGAATATGCTTTATGCATACATATATGCCTATATATATATAATACATATATATGCAAACAACATGTGTATAGTATCTGTATTACTATTATAAAATTTAGGTGACTAGAAGCCGATGATGTACCGCAATCGCCGAATGTCTCCCTGATGGTGTCTTCTGTGGTGTCGAAGCTCAAATTGCGGAGAACGATTTGATTTGAAGGGTCGGCCTCGGGTCTGTCTTCTCTGGGTCCACCGTTCTTGCCTTCATGCCTGCGATCGCCGTGCTGCTGCTGCTGCCTGTCCGCTGAGAGGTTGATGCGCAGCACGCGGCCTTCGTACTCCGTTTGATTGAACTCTACAGCCTTCGCTGCTGCCTCCTCAGAAGCAAAAGTAATAAAGGCGATTCCCTTCCCTTCCAAAATCTTTATGCGTGTTGTTGGCCCACAGTCCGCCTCAAAGAGATCCTTTAGCTGCTCCTGCAACAAGAACACGCAGAAGAGACATCCACATATGACGCACAGAACGGCAAACAAACAAACACGGACGCTCCTCTGCATCTACAGGCAATCACGCAACCACAAACGAAGCAGAAAGGAAGAGAAACAACAAACAATCAACTGTATCTACATAAACAAATAACCGAATCTCCCGCTGTTTTTTCAGAGCCTCCTATCCCACAGCGACACAAAAAGAAATCCGCTGCGGGTCAAACTGGCGTCTTCGATTCTCGCAGGTTAAGTGGAGGGAGGACAGAATCTGCCGCTACTGCTGATGCAGCAGCACCAACACAACGCCTCCCGCTGGAGCCTGCCATGCCGCGCTGCGGTGTACGTACACTGCAGGGCAGCTCGTGAAACATGCACACTGACCGACACCGCGATGGGTTGCTTCTCTGTACGTCTCCTGCGTACCTCAGTTACAGAGTAAGGTAGGCCGCCGCAGAAGATTTCGGAGCGCATGCGGGCAGCGGCAGACGCATCTGTGAGTTGCAGCTTCTTCTTGGGGCCCTGCTGAGGCTGGTTGCCGTTTTGTGCTTGTGCTTGTTTTCTCTTCTTTGAGGCCCCATCGACCTCCATACTGCCATCTGTTCCTTTGCCTTTCTTCTGGGCTGCCGCTACCTTCGGGGGTTCCTCATCCTCCTCTTCTTCCTCTGAAGACTCCTCTGAAGAAGACGCCTGAGCTGCTGCTTTCTTCTGTGCCGCTGCTGCTTTTTTGGTAGGAGGCGCGCTGTCTTCCTCCTCCGAAGAAGAGTCATCTGAATCGGAGTCTTGGGCAGCTGCTGCTGCCTTTTTTTGTGGTGCTGCTGCTTTAGCCTTGGGGGCAGGCTTCTTCGCTGGAGGCTCCTCATCCTCCTCTGAGGAGTCATCTTCGGAGTCTGAGTCCTGTTGCACAGGCTGCTTCTTGGGAGCTGCTGCGGCTGGTGCTGTTGCCTTGCCTTTGTTAGCTGGTGCTGCTGGCTTCTTCGCCGGGGGCGCCTCATCCTCATCAGAAGATTCATCCGACTCCTCCGGCATCGCTGCTGCGTTCTTATTTGCAGCAGCAGCTGCCTTTGGAGCCGGCTTCTTCGCTGGAGCTGCAACTTCCTCCTCTGAAGAGGAATCATCAGAGCTGGAGTCCTGAGCTGCTGCTGCTGCCTTCTTCTGTGCTGCTGCTGTCACTGCGGGTTTGCCCTTTGGCGCTGCTGGTGCTGCCTTCTTAGGCGGGGGCATGTCGTCTTCAGAAGAAGAGTCGTTCGATTCAGAATCGTTTGCTGCAGCAGCTGCTGCTTTCTTCTGGGTTCCTGCAGGTGCTGCCTTAGCCTTAGGTGCAGGTTTCTTTGGGGGAGGCGCCACTTCCTCCTCCGAGGAGGAGTCCTCAGAGTCTGAAGAAGCCGGTGCCGTCTTCTTCTGAGGTGCTGCATTTGGTTTGGCTGGGGCTGCTGCTTTCTTCGGGGGAGGCGCGTCATCATCATCAGAAGAGTCGTCCGAATCCGAGTCCTCAGGCAAAGGGGCCTTCTTCTGAGGTGCCGCTGCAGGTTTCCCCTTCGCTGGTGCTGCTGCTTTCTTTGGTGGCGGCCGCTCCTCCTCGGAAGAAGAGTCGGAGTCGGAGTCCTGCGGCGGTGCTCCCTTTTTCTGTGCTGCTACTGCCGTCAGCTTTGCCTTTTGCACGGGTTTCTTAGCTGGGGCTTCATCTTCAGACGAGTCATCCGAATCGGAGTCCTGAACTGCAGCTTTCTGTGGGGCTGCTTTTGCAGGGACTTGGCCTTTCTTCGGCGGGGCTGCACAATTACCGGAAAATACCCAACACCAAAACTCCAAACCGTAATAAGCCCCACAACGGCACCCACGCTCCACATGAAAGCGCAACACGAGGCAAATGCGACTCGCTTTCAAGAGAGAAGGAAACGAAAAAGGGAATCAACAACAACAATCGGCCAACTGCGACGGGCGTCCCCGGGAAATCAGAGATCTTGGTGGAAAAATATCAGGCCCTGTATGGGTCAACAGTAGCAAAAAAGATGTCATCAGCAACGGAAACGCCCGACACACCCGCAGAAACTATTCAAATTGCTCGAATATACACGACGAGCACAAGAAAACACCAATGCGCAATACACTCAGCGTGAATAAGACGAAGAATCATCTCTGAGATGTCTGCAGATACACCCCAACACCGTGACCTTCAGCAGCTTACGCATTTCGTCTTCTGAACTTGAATCCGAGGAGGAATCCTGGATCGTCGACTGTGCCTTCGCGGTTATTCCTTTGGTTGCATTAGTTTTTGCTGCTACTGCCTTCTTAACCACCGCTGCACTGGGTTGGTCATCATCATCTGAACTGTCATCAGACGACGAACTCGCAGGCGCCACAGCAGCCGCTGCTTTCTTCTTGACAGCCGCAGCGGCGCCGCCCGCCTTTGCAGCAATGGCAGCTTTCTTCGGCTGCACTTCCTCCTCACTCGAAGAGAGGGAAGAGTCGTCGCTCGCCACAGGCTGCTGCACTACCTTCGCTTTCTGCACACAGAACAGCTCGCAAACAGCCACCTTATAGCCTCTAAGATGAAAAGAGGCGGACGAATGAATGGGATGGGGAAAGATGCGAAAGACCACACTGATCACCGTTTCAACCTACTCTGTCCACTTTGGGTAGCAAGTAATTTGGCCTAAATGCATATCTACAGTTCACAGAAACCTCTGCGGGGCCCTTCCATTCGACGCGCGCGATTCTACCGCAGCGCCCCACAAGACTATGAGCCACGCAGTTGTGACAGCCGGATCTTCCTCACCTTCACGGCAGAGAGCCTAGGGTGTATAGAGGGGAAAGAAGGGAGAAAGAAGCACAAGAAACACTTACTGCCATCGTGGAGGCTGAACTACAAGAATACGAAGGTGATCTCCGTGTGGGGCGGGCAGCGGGGAGCCTGCAGAAGGAGCCCAGCAGGCGTGCGAGATCCTCAAAGAAAACCGCAAAGGAAGCGGCTGACCTCTTTATAAAAAGTAGGAAAGGCACAGCAGCAAACAAAATTAAGAAGTGCTGTCTGCTGCAACTCTACCAATCACAGTGCCACAGCCTGCTGCCCCACGGTAGCCTTTGCAGCTGTTATTGTTGCGGCCTGTTGTGGCCCCAGGGCCCCACCGCAGCAGCAGGCGCGGTACTGCTGTATGCTCGCTCTGATGTGCACATGCTTCCCGTCATGCAGCGTGAATGACCCTATTAAAGGCGAAAATAAGCACATAAATACTGATAAGTAATATATAAAACTCATTTTTTTCTCCTGAGCTCATATTTATCTGCAAAACATCAAGCATCGTGGGCGTTCCTCTCTCAGCGAAGCAGTAGCGCCAGACTCCTCGAGCCGCGGTCGAGTTGTATGACCTTCTGCCGATACTGCAGCTTGACTGGTCCCTTTGCTGTGCTTTTTGACTCATTTCTTTTAATTTGACTCATTAACTTCTGTTCTTCATTGTTTAACAGACAGGAAGCAGCGGATCGGGCGCTGAACGCGCCGGACTCGGGGGGGGTGTTGTTTGCCACCAGGACGGCAGAGGCCCCGTTTTTCTATGCTTGTTGAATTTGAAATACCCATGAAGTTGTTAAGGGGTTTAGTGTCACGTGCGGCCGTCATAGGTCTCTTCTGGGGTGTATTTACACTCCAGGCAGGCAAAGATGTAGCAGAGGCGGCTAGGCTAGCCGCCACAAAGGCAGCGCGCGGCGAGGCAGCAGCAAAACTCGACAAGGCAAAGGCCCCCGACGAGTTGCAGAAGGAAAAGGAGAAACTGGAGAAGCTGAAAGAAGATATTAAATCCCTTTTAGGCGATAGCAAAGAGTACCAGCAGGGACTGAGTGAGGCTACAGTGGGCATCTTTAAGGGGTTGCAACCCGATGTTCTCTTACATCAGCATCCCCAGAGCAAAACATTACTGCTGCTTATGCTGCAGGTGCCTTCTTGTTGCAAGCTAGAGGGCCCGGATGTGCAGTCTAGCTGCAGCTGTTTCTGCTGCTGGTTTTCTTATGCCTTGCTCTGCTAGTCAGGACTCCTCCAACGGGGTCGTGCGCACAGTCTTTATACGCACCGTTTTTTGTGTTCCTTCATTTTTTTGTTCATTTGTTTGTTTGTTTGTTTGTTTGTTTGTATACAGTTAAGAAAAAGCAGGAGGAGGAGGTGGCTGGCTATACCCCTGAAGAGCTCGAGGAAACGGACCTATGTACGTAGACAGACACCGTTCGGTGCATTTCTGTCCCTATTTTGGCTTTGTTTTATT
>NW_013547239.1:0-18653 GCF_000499425.1 Eimeria acervulina
CCCCTCTAATGCTCCAGCGCTCTGCAGCAAAGTGGGGGGCCCCCTATACCCTGGGGGGCCCCCTTCCAGGGGGGGGGGCCCCCTATACCCTGGGGGGCCCCCTGCTATTGGTAAGGGGCCCTCAATAATGAGGGGGGGCCCCAACTGGTCACAGTCAGGGGGCCTCTGTACATTAAGAAGAGGCAGCAGATCCTCGTTGCTGCTGCTGCATGCAGATTGACAAACCACCGAACTGTTCAGGTATAAAGCAGACGCACACTCAGACTGCTTGGGCTGCTGCTGCTGCTGCTGTTGCTGCTGCTGCTGCTGATGCTGCTGAGGCTGCTGCTGTTGAAACACCCAGGAAGCCCCCGAGTTCGGCATCGCATCCATTGTATCAGGGGAGGTAGGGTTAGGGTTTAGGGCTCATCCGCCCTAAACCCTAAACCCTAAACCCTAGACTCTACACCCTACTTTGCCTCCAGGATGCAGGAGTGGCTCTATCTGCTTCAAACCTTCCCGATGTTTCCAATTCTAAACCCTAAACCCTAAACCCTAAACCCTCAGGCCTTAGCATGTGCGGTAACAGCAACCCCTTGCGGTGTGCAGACAGCTGAGGGTTTAGTGAAGTTGTTGTTGTTGATGGAGATATTAAAATTTTATTTTAAATATTTAAATATATTAATTTGAATGAATTGGTGCTGAGACACTTCGATAAAGAAAGAAGAAAAGGATCGCTGAGGTGTATAGACACCTGAGCTGCAAGACAAACAGAAATAAAAATTAATTTAATATCTCCTCAGTCAATAAACAATTAAATTTGAATGCAAATTCAATTAATAAGCATCAAGACACCACAAAATCGATAGAAGAAACGAAAACACAATCACTCTCGCAGTAAGACCTCAAGGGGCCCCCGATGGGGGGGCCCCCATGGGGGGCCCCATGGGGGCCCCAATAGGGGGCCCTTATGGGGGGCCCCCGTTGAGATATATAAGAGGGGCCCCCCAAAGCTCTGGGAGGCCCCCCTTCTATATGGGGGGGCCCCCTTATATATGGAGGGCCCCCCTAAACCCTTTGGGGGGCCTCCCTAGAGGTATATATATAAGGAGGCCTTGCTCTGCCTTAGCGTAGGTGTAGATCTTATTAGTTAGATGTTTGTTTGTATGATAAGATATTTAATATTTTGTATTTGTCTGTATTAAGTAACCCATAAAATAAATAAAGACAAAGAGAAGAAGAGCAAAGACAGAAGAGAAATCTTGAAAGCATTGTTTGTTGTTGTTTTGTGTCTAGGGTTTAGGGTTTAGGGTTTAGGGTTTTACAGTTAACGGTTTACGGTTTAGGGTTTAGGGTTTTAGGGTTTAGGGTTTAGGGTTTTGTTTATTTTGTCTCTAATATTTGTCTTTAACTGTCCGGTGTTGCTCTGTACACCGCAACACTTAAAATAAAAAAGAAGTTTAAAAGAATGATAAAGCTAAAAATACAGACAAAGGAGGGTGCTAAGCGTAAGGGAGGTAAAAGGCATAGAAAGACGCATGCACAACATTCAAAATAAAAGTTTAAGTAATTAGATTTAGAGCAGAAGGAGTATATGCATATATATATATATATATATTTACATAAATATATATATAAATATATATATATATATGTATATATATATTTATTTACTTAGGTAGCAGCTCCAATAGATTGTTTCCTTCAGATAAGAATAGATATATTAAAGTATAAAGTGCAGCATACCCTCTCTAATGTTTATATAAATATATCTTTCTAGGTTTCTCTTAGCCCTTGAAAGGCAATTAAGCGTTATAAAACTTAATCAAAAAATTTGTTGGGGTGTATATACACCTCAGAGATTAAACAAACCACCTCAGCCTCGTCATATGAGAAGTAAGGAGACAGATGTTAAACAAAGATATACATAAATATATATATATATATATATTTTATGTTGCTCTAACGAAGGCTATTCAAATGGGGGGAGGAAGAAGAAGAAAGAACAGAGGGAGGGGAGGAGTTATGAAGGGCAGCATCTGCTGCTGCTGCAGCAAACAAGGAGACGTAAGTCTTTATTTATGTCTCTTTGTTTGCTGCTGCTGCAGCAAACAAAGAGACATAAGATGAGATAACATACTCATCAAAGAAACAAAATAATTGATGAAAAGAAAGCCCCGACAAACTCTCTGAACGCAGCAAATTTAACGCTCAGGGCACCCATAGAATGCACGGCGCTAAGTAGCAGCAGCAGCTGCTGCTGCTGCTGCAGCTGCAGCAGCAGCTGCAGCACCAGCAAAAACAGCAGAAAAAGCAAAATGTTGTTTTCGTCGTCTGCTGCGTGGGCGCAGACTCTTTGCTGCTGTTGCTGCTGCTGTGCAGCTGCTCTGCAGCAGCTATGCAGCAGCAGCAACAACAATAGCAGCAACAGCAGCAGTTGAACAAGTATTAAAATTTGATTTATTATGATTATAATAATAAACAAGTATTTCGTATCGTTGTGCGCATATTTTATTTTTTATGTTTTTAATGAAGTGTTAGCTTTGCTCTTATCATCTTCATTAGGAGAAATACTATTGAAAATAAACATAAGAAGAAGCAGCAAGAAGCTTTATAATATTATAATTAGCTGTCTCTAATATTCTTCATTTTGCTTTCTTACAACGGGTTAGACTAGAGTAGCTACTGTCCCCTTAAGAAGTAAAGAGCCTCCTAACTGCAGCAATTTATTGAAGATTGTTTGTTCTACTATTATACGAAAAAGAAGTAGAAGCTTCTTTACAGCAAATATATTAAATTAATTAATATGTCTTCTTTTTAATACAGTATATTTACTATAAAAGGCCCAATCTTCTACGCTGTCTTCTCAGGTGTACAGACAGCAGCGTTCTGCATGCATATCTGCAGCTATCAACATTTTCAAATTAATGAAGAGCAGAGTTTTATATTCAGATTGTAGAAGAAGTGATAAGAATTGTTTAGATAATATACACAAGAAATACAGAAAAGAAACTAAGGAGGCTAAATTTATTTTTAGTTGTTAAACTTCATTAGAGACGCATCTTCCTCTCCTCAATGCCTTAATAAAATAATAATGATAGATATAATATATTCACATTATATATATAAAAATAATTATGATAAATGCAAAGGATGGAGGAAGTCTGCTCTTCTAAGAAGTTCTTATAACAAGCATCTTAAGCTAAGCTATCATTAGACTGCAGACAACTCTAACATACAACTCTTCTAATATCTGCAATCTGCACTAAGACGTTATACTTTTTCATGATTTTGTGTGTATAGACAGACGGAAAGAAAACAGTAATAGTTTCTGCGTGCTGTACTTATATGCAAATACTCCGCACATAAACAAGGCTGGCTGGCTACGAAAATCTCGTGTCTGTGATGTATGGGAGCTGAAAATAATTACGTAATATCCTATTTGTGTGACAATATAATCTTACGCATGCGCTGTATATTTATATATGTATATATATAGTGTTATATGTACATATATGTATATATAACGTTATACATATAGTGTTATATATATGTATACACACACACATATATATCTGTATATAATATATATATATAGTTTGCCCCCCCGAAGCCCTCTTGATCTGTATTTGCTTAATGAATAATGTGTGTCTGTTGCATGCCGGGGCTGAGTATCTTCTCTGAAATTAATAAAAGAGACTGAATGAACTTCAAAATAAAGAATAAAAAAAGAAGAAAATGCAGTTAAAGAAGCAAATGATATAGGTGTGTCTAATGTATTAATTTATAAGGCACAGCAGTGTTGGGGCTGGTGAGGCGGTGTGCATATATGAATGGAGGGTGTAGCGGACGATATCAGCTGTATTTATGTAGAGAATGCTGGAATCTTTTGATTAATATATTTTAGTTTTTAAATGCATTTCAAAGAGGCAATTGAATTCCTTACAACTTGCACCTGTATTTGAACTGATAAAGCACCCATGGAGTTGCAGTGTATAGGCACTCATCTCGCCACCTGTGCGTTGATGAATTGAACGCTTCTTGTATTTCTTGTTTTTTATTTGCATATCATGGGTTTTCCCTTGCTATATTTCGTCTTTTTTACATTATATCTCTCTATTATACTCACCTACACCACCGGATCAGCAGCAGATCCGCAGGCATCGACATGTTCAGCTTCTGCTGCCAACTGGAGGTTTCCGCTCGTGCACGATGACAGGTTGACCTGCCTATACACCCGAGATGAAGAACTTGAGTTTCAAAGGGAAGCTGCTTCAAATGCCGTCATTCGATCTTTGGAAGACAAAGTAGTGCGACTTCAGCAAATTGTGGATGATCTGCAACAGTGAGTTCCCAGAGATACACCAAAACAAACATCTTTGTCTCTTGAATTCCTGCCTTTCTGTTCGCTTTCCTCCTCTTAGCAACAAATTTCAAAGGCCTATTTATACTTTTTTGCAGAGGTTTCTGCTAGTTTCATAAGGGATGAAGTATCGCCTGCGGCTTCGAGCCTCTGGCTGGCTCACCACCTAACCACCGCCCCTTCTGTCAATTCGTCTGTTTCTGCGTTTGTTTGTCTTTTATCCTCCCTCTAATGCCTTGTGACTGCGCATGCACAGGCAATTAAGCAGCCGGGAGAAGCAGCAGCAGCCTGCAGCAGCTGCACCTGCTGCTGCTGCTCCTGCTGCTGCTCCTGCTGCTGCTCTTCAATTCATCCAGACGCCCGTAGGCGACGCCCAGGACATTCTTTTTGCTGTCAGGCAGATAGAGGCAAGTTAAGAGCTCAAGGAGTTTAAACCCTGTGCCTTGCTCGCCTGAAGCCCCTCTCTTTTTTTCACTACTCCGTTGCCGGACCAGCAGCAGCAGCACCAGCTGCAGCAGCAGCAACAGCGGCACCAGCAGCAGCAACCACAGTTTCAGTATTTGAACAGGGACTGCAGAAGGCTGTTGCGAGGTAGCGGGATAATATGTGCTGCGTTTTCTGCATTTTTTCTTGTTTTGTTCGATGCTTTTTGTGCTGCAGTTTGCCTCTCATCCATATTTCATTGAACTCATCTCCCTCACTCGCAGAAGAAACGAAGCTCTTTCACTCGGTAATCACAGCCCCACAAAACCCCTAACCTTTTAAGCCCTACCTCTGCAATCCTGTCGTCAGCTAGATAGCTAGCTACGTAGGTGGCTAACTAGCTAGCTAAGTAGCTGGCTAGCTAGCTAGCTAAGTAGCTGGCTAGCTAGCTGGGTAGCTAGCTAGCTCTGCCTCCACGGTTAACTGCGTGTGGGTTGTATGTAGCTGCATGTGCACGGAGTTTTAGCTAGCTGGCTGGCTAGCTGGCTTGACAGCTGAGTATAACTCCGTATCTAAATATATATCTCAATATATATCTAAATATATATATACATATAAATAAATATATAAATATACATATACCTAATATAATATATATATATATAGTTATGCGTATCTTTGCGTTGCTTACAGCTTTATCACCTGTCCTTGCAGTGGTGTGTTCTCGCGCTGGGGATTTAGAAGTTAGAAGTCTGTTTGACTCCTCTCTTTTTCTGCGTTTGAAGCTGCCTCATGCAGCGCCTGTACAGACATTATCAGTGTTTCCCCAGGGAGACGGTGAGGCGTGAGGAGAGTAGGATTTGCTGCTGCGGTGTCTGTGGAGCTCTAGCTCTCCCTGTGCATGCATGCATGCATAGATGCATGCATGCATGCATGCATGCGCTTCCTCAGCTGTCTGTACAACCCAACTGTGGGGTATGCAGCTGTGGGGTGTGCTGCGCATGCAGCCTTTGCAGTACTCACAACAGATGAAGCTGGGATCGCTCGTATCCACATTTTGTCTGTTAGAAGACCCGATGAAGAAACCCCACAAACATTAAGTGAGAGCTCATAGGCATCCATATATATATGCACAAATATATATACATATATATATATATATTTATTTATTTGCTTGTTTGCTTGTTTGTTTATTTACGTATTTATTTATATATTTATATGCTTGTGCATTTGTATATATATATATATATGCACATGTAAATTTATATATTTACATATATATATATTCATACATCTATGTGGATATATATGTATGTATGTGTATATATTTTTACTGATTTATTTATTTTGTTTTGTTTTGTTTTGTTTGTGTCTGTGCATACACTCAGGTGGAGAGACAGCAGAAGAAGTATCTAAGGAGACTCGCGGGCCTTTACATTTAACTCTAACGGCATCATCGTCTTTTAGGGTATATAAAGGGGGGGTAATATTAATCTTTATTGCTGCATTTATATCTGTTTGTCTTGTATATCTTTATCTTCTTCGTATTCAGTAAGAGGGTGTTGTCTCTTTCTCTTCACCTTTTGGGTTATACAACTGCTGCTGCTGCTACTTCTGCTGCTGCTGCTGCTGCTGCTGCTCTTTCTGGTGTATCGACAGGTCTCCCCTGGGGGCAGCAAAAAACATAACTGCATTCTTGCAGCAACAATTCGCGGAGAGAGAATTATTCTCGTCGGTGGCAGCGATGGGGTCCTCAGGTTATTCAACACAAATTATATTTCTATGCAATCCATACACATAAATACATAAATACACCCCTTCACATAAAGGGCTCCCTTCGGGGGCCTCCTTTGGGGGCCCCTCTTGGGGGCCCCATGCAGGAGGGGCCCTTTGCGAGGGCTTCTTTTGGGGGCCCCTTCTGGGGGCCCCCCGTGAGGAGGCCTTTGGGGGGCCTTTTTTTCGCGTTGTTTATTTGATGGTGGTTGAGCGGGCCTCAGCGTGTGGGGCCCCCTCTCCTTGGGGCACTAAAGGAGGGGCCCCTGTGGGAGATGATGGGGGGCCCCAAGGGTTGTTGAGAGCGAACAGCAGCAGTACCCTAACGATCTGCATGCATGCATCTGCATGCATGCAGATGCATATTTCGTAGGGAAATGGCGATGGCGGTTTCTTCAATCGATGCCTCTCTGTCCAAGGAAGGAGGAGACAGTGATTAGGGTTTAGGGTTTAGGGTTTGGGGTTTGTGTGCAGCGTGTTTTCGCGAAGTGGGGCGCTGAAGTCGCAGCTGCAGCTGACGGAGGAAGAAGGGGGCATTCAACATTTAGCTCATCAAGGGGGTTATACGGTGTTTGCAAGTGAGGGTTTAGGGTTTAGGGTTTAGGGTTTAGGGTTTCTTAAATTTGGGGTGTATGCACACCTCGTTTGGGGCTAAAGCAGTATATACACCTCAACAAAATAATTGTTTTATTTGTTGCAGGTAAAAGCTGCGTTGGGCATATAAACCCTATGGCTTCTTCTCCTATGGGGAGGGTTTCTTGTATTGGAGTAAGAAAGTATATATATATATATAATGTATATATATAATGTAGATATATATATATATATATACATATATATAATGCATATATATAATGTATGTATATAAATACTCTTCTTTCTTCTATTTGCTGCTATTTCTCTTTTTATTTCTCTTCTTTTTTTATATAATGCATATATATATACATTATATACATACATTATATATATACATTATATACTCCTTATTTCTTACTACTTCTATTTGCTGTTCTTTCTCTTTTTATTTCTCTTCTCTTTAGAGGCCCTTCTGATAGTTGGCTGCACGTGTTGATGTATGTAGTGTACATACACCTACAGCTGGGGAAGCTGCTGCAACGACAGAAATAAAATAAATTCAATTAAAAGAAATAAAATAAAAGTAAATAAATTAATTAGATAATGAACAGCTGCTAGCTCGAGCTGCAGTTTGGCGGTAAAGCGAAGAGAGAAAGGGAGAGGAGGAGGGGCCTTGGGTTATTTTATTTTATTTTTTTGTTTATTTTATTTTACTTATTTTATTTTGTTCATTTTAATTTGTTTATTTTGTTTTGCTGTTGTTTTGTGTATGTGTGTACACGCGTTTGTTTGCTTATTTCGGTGTATGTGTTCTAGTCATCCCTTTATTGTTTTATTATATAAATACAATCCATGTATTTATTTGTTTATTTATTTAATTTAATTTAATTTAATTTATTTATTTATTTGGTTTGAAATGCTTCTTCCGGTCTTCTCTCTATCATTTTGTAATATAGATGTAAATACATCTACCTAATTTATTTATCTACCTATTTATATACTTATTAATTAATTAATTAATTAATTAATTAATTAATTTATGTACTGCAGATGTCTTCGCCTATCGTTTCTGTTGCTCTCGATAGCAGAAGACCTGGAAGAGGGGCTGTGGGTTTGTATGACGGGCAATTGTTGTACGTTGATCTGAAGACTTGGGCTCGTAAGATTAAATATATTATTATTGTTATTATTATTTATTATTATTATTATTATCTATTATCTGTTATCTACTATTTATTATTATTATGTCTTTGTCAGTCTGTTTATTGCTGTGGGTTTGTATGACGGGCAATTGCTGTATGTTGATTTAAAGAGCTGAGCTCGTAATATTAAATTTATTATTTATTATTTATTTATTTATTTGTTATTATTATTAAGTTATTATTATTATTAAGAAACTCTTTCTAGAGATTGTTTTTTGTGTTTCTTTCCTCGAGCGTCTCTGCTTGCATTTGTGCTGCACTGAGTTATTGACTCCGCTCATTACACTCCGAGACTTCTCTGCTGCTGCTGCTGCTGCTTCTGCTGCTGCCTCTGCTTCTGCTGCTGCCTCTGCTTCTGCAGCTGCTTCTGCTGCTGCCTGTCTCGCCATTCCCTCGTCGTTTCCAGTGCTGCTACTTTTGCTGCTGCTAATGCTGCTGCTCTTAATGGTGTTGCTGCTGCTGCTGCATCGTATTGCTGCTGCGCTGTTTGTGCAGTCCTGCATAAGTTTCCTAGGGTTTTAAAAGGCCCTGTGAGGGTTGTTTTATTTGCAAAGGAGAAACTCGTGGCTGTCTCGCTACCCACCAACCACTCTGCTGCTGCTGCTGCTGCTGCTGCTGAAGTTCCTGCAGCATCAGCAGCAGCAAATGCCTCCGCACAGGTGATGCTGGAACCTAAGGAGAGATACAGAACAGACAAAGCAAGAGAACGAACTCTGTTGCTGCTGCTGCTCCTCTTGCTGCTGCTGCTGCTTGTTGTCTTAGCATTGGTCGTGCGTCCTCATCGATGCTTCCAAGTGGGAGGAACTTCTTCTACTTGCTGCTATTTCTGCTGCTGCTGCTGTTGCTGCTGCTCTTGATGCTTCTGCTACTGCTCTTGCTGCTGCTGCTGCTGCTCTTGATCCTGCTGCACTTGCTGCTGCTGCTGCTGCTGCAGAGGGGTATGGCGGTGTTTAATGTGGCAGCAGTTGATCGACGTGATGCAGTTGGTGGGGCTGAAGCATACTTATTGCCGCTGAATGAAGAGGTGAGTGTGGGGCGCAGGTATCTGCTGTTTGTTTGTTTATATTCCTTTTCTCTTTCTATTTACTCATTTCCAGGCGTTGCTGTGGTTTGCTGCTGCTGCTGCGGCTCTTGCTGCTGCTGCTGCTGCTGATCCTTTTGCTGCTGCTGCTGCTGCTGATGCTCTTGCTGTTGCTGCTGCTGATGCTCTTGCTGCTGCTGCTGCTATTGCTGCTGATGTTGCTGCTGATGCTCTTGCTGTTGCTGCTGCTGCTGTTGCTGCTGACGTTGCTGCTCTTGCTGCTGCTGCTCATGCTGCTGCTGTATCTGCTGCTGCTGCCGCAGATCACTTCCTTCGCTATGCTGCGGAGGACAGGAGACACGACATTGTTGGCCTTGGGTTTATCAGGTAAGGAGACAGACAGCAGCAGCAAACAAGTCGAACAACAACATAATTAAAATAATTATCATAATCATCGTTAATAAAGGAAAAGGAAAGAGAAAACCCTATAAAAACACTTCCTCATTTCACTTAGGGGGGCCCCCTACCACAGGGTTGGCGACTGCTGCTGCAGCAGCAGCAGCAATAGTAGCAGCAGCTGCAGTGATAGTACCACTAGTAGCATCAACAAAAGCAGCAGCAGCAGCAGCAGCAACAACAAACAGCAGTAGCAGCAACGGCAGGAATAACAACAACAGCAATAGCAGCAACAGCAGCAACAACAACAGCAGCAGCAACAACAACAACAACAGCAGCAGAAGTGTCTCTATATGGTGTGGGGTTGTGGGGTGTACAGACAGCGCATTAATTACATTTTTTGAATTGCTGCACAAAGAACAGCAAACTCTCTCTGAGGAGTCTTGGGCTCATCTTCGTTTGCCTATGTACGGATCTATTATTATATTATTTTTATTATTTTTATTATTTTTAATATTTTTATTATTATTTTTATTATTTATTATTCTGATTATTATTATTTATTATTATTACTATTGTTGTTGTTGTTAATAATAATATTATTTGTCTAGGTTGTTACTACGATTATTTATTTGTTGGTGTTAAATAAAATATTTATTATTATTACTATTATTATTATCATTACTCATTACTATTACTAGCGTTTTCATTGCAGTTATTTATTATGATTATTATTATTTTTCTTGTTGTTTGTTTGTTTATTTGTGTGTTGTTTGCTGTTGCTGCTCCTGTTGCTGCTCCTGTTGCTGCTGCTGCTGCTGCTGCTGCTGCTGCTGCTGTTGCTCAGCATGCTGGTGACGATTGTAGTCGCTGTAGGGGCTCAGGTGTATCGATCGAGGAAGAAGGACAAGAGAAAAACCCCTACCTCTTCAGATGCTGCTAGTGGGGTAAGGTATTATTATCATTTATTATTATTATAATTTATTATTATTATTATTATAACTGATTATTAATACTATTATTACTATTTTCTTGTTCTTTTTCTTCCTGTATAGGGACTAGTTAGGGTTTAGGGTTTAGGGTTTAGGGTTTAGCTCTGTAATAAATAACTACAGCTTCATTAATGCAAAAAAAGCATTAATAAATGTTTTTAGTCTGCTCATCTCGTTGTCTTCTTTACTTTGATAACAATGCAGCCCTACTCGCTGCACAGAGTTGCAAAGGCCTAAATCAGCATTTCTTTCCTTTTTACCTCAATTCATGCATGCATGCGTAAATATATGCATGCATGCATGCACGAATGAATGCATGCATGTATGCATTTGTATATATGTGAATTTATGCATGCATGCATGCGTTCACGTGCTGCAGAAGCTTGCTTGCATGCAAAGTTTCTCATATAAACGCATGCATGCATGCATGAACTGGGGCTTGGCTTTGTGTTGCTCTTCGCAGGGTGAGGTGGACGAAGTATGGGCTGAAAGGCTGCAGGCAGAGCGAAGGGCCTTGCTGCTGCTGAAGCAGCAGCAGCAGCAGCAGCAGCAGGGTTCATTTGGTGACCCTGCGATGTGTACAGACACCGAAGAAGAAATGTCTTCGCGAGAAAACTCTGCTAGCTTTTAACTCAAATGAAGATTAAAGATGATGCTTTAGGGTTTAGGGTTTAGTAATTAGACAGATGAGGAAGCAGCTTTAAGGATTAGGGTTTAGGGTTTAGGGTTTAGGGTTTAGGCAGACAGTAGATAACGGGATGTACGTTTGTGGGGTTATTTGTCTTGCATAGAGACTGAAACAAAGAAACAAAAAGAAGAGACATTAGGGTTTAGGGTTTAGGGTTTAGGCTACTTTTCCTTTTTTTCTTTTTTGCCTTTTGAATAAATGCTTAAGGTGCATCCCTATGCACTCTAAGCATAAATTCTGATTTAATTATAATTATTATTATTGTTTAAAGCAGCTACCACGTCATCTCAGTAGCAACACAAGTTGCTGATGAGGTTTATACTGAGGGAAGGAGACAGGAAAAAGAGGCTCCGCAGCAAAGTGCATGCAGCAGCAGCACTATTTGCTGCAGCAGCATGGGAATAAACAAAAGAAGAAAAAGATATAAGACATATAAACGCAATCAGCCCCCGTCTGCTGCATGTATGCACTGATATTTGTTTGCGCTGACGAAGCTGTAGACAGTTGAGTGTATTTAATGCTTTTCTTTCTTTAATATCTTCTTAGATAGACACTCTGCATGCATATGAAAATATATTTTTTAAAAAGATAAATACAGACTCAGTTCGCTGCACATTGGGTTTACACCTTATAGAGACAACCCCTAAAATGAACTAATTATACTTTCACTGAACTCATCAAAATAATTGAACATTGATATTATTATTTAATTAAATATTTTTATTAGCGGAACAAATAACTCAGAGAGCTACTGCTGCTGAGCTAGCGAAAAAACAGGGTTGGTGTACATTGTAAGATCTCTGTCTATTACACAGATAAAAGCCATTAAAAGACTTTTACTTGTTTTAAATTTAAAAACTGAATTAGTATTTATATTCATATGTGCGTACACCCCATCAAACAAACAAAGAAGAAGAAATATGAATAGCGATGCAGCTTTGAGGGGGGTAGGAGGCTAAATTCCCTCTTTATATTAATGCCTTATTTACTTATTAGTTATTTATTTAGTTGTTAAATAAATAAATGAATAAAAAATAAATAGATCAATTAAATTATCAATGAAAGCAATTAAAAGAGTTTCATTGATGTAAGCATCTCAAGTGTATAAACGCAGCAGTTTGTTGTCTGCCCCTCTTAGTTGCATTCACTGCGTCAGTTGTAGTTAATTTCTTTCTTTCTTTTTTATTCCTTATTTTATTATTTAAACTTATTTAATGTTGCTTTTGCTGTATTAATTGTGATTATTGTTTGTCCTGGTGACTTCTTACAGCGTTTGCATGCATGCATAGCTGCGAGAGAAAAGAAAGAAAAAAAGAGTGCATGAATTTCCTGTTGTTATTTCTGTTACTAGGGACTCTGAAGAACGTATATTAATTACAACATCTTTGAAAATGACGTCTCTATTTACTTCTTTATACAGCTATTGCAGTGCATGCATGCACGTGAGGTGTATAGACAGCTGGCTAGCTCTCAATAAACAATACTTTGGTAATGAAACTCTCTATGCAGGAGATATTGTATGTGGGGCTTTCTTCGGATACACTGCAGCAGTATGCTTCAAGAAAACCATCAAACTGGGAGTATTTGTAGCGGGCCTGGGGTTTATTGCTGCGCAGGTACACCACAACAAACAAACAAAATAAATAAACAAATACGTTTCTTCCTTCCTGCAACACTTACAAGACATATTACACAGAGAGCAGGGTCTTAGATGCGCACATAACGAGGCTGTGCCCGTAGCAGGAACTAATATACTTCTTTACTTATCTATCCTCATACATGCATGCCGATACACATACATGCATGCATGCATATATATATATATATATATATATATATATACATAGGTAGATATATGCATGCATGTAGATGTATATATATGTATATATGTATATACATAAATAGACCAGATAGATGTTGGCCTTAACTTATCTATGTGTATATCTATTACATAAATAAGTATATAAATGTGCATGTATATATGCGTTACATAGATTTTAAGGGTACATGGCATGCATCTATCCTGTCCATATGTGTATATGTACATATATACATATACACACATATATATATATATATATATATATATATATATATAGATTATGTATATATATGCTTGCATGAACAGGCGCATGCATTTGCTGCATGAGGAAGAAATCGCTGCGTTTGTTTGCGTTTGTGTTTGTGTTTTGTGTTTGTTTGATATCTGGGGTGTACAGACACTGTCTCACTATGGTTACTTTTCTCTTCCCTCTGCTGAGAAGGTAGGAGGCGCATTGCAGAGTTCATTTGATGTTGTTGTAGGCGCTTCTAATGTACAAGACCCCCAAGCTATTGCATTTACAATCAAACAAATACTACAAGAAAGCAAAATTCCTACTGCTGGATTCTGCTTAGGATTCGCTTGGGGTATACTCAGGTCCTGAAGGGTGTACGCACGTACATCTCAAAAGAGATGTACGTTGTTGGGGTGTACGCGCGTACACCTCAAAGGATATGTACGTTGTTGGGGTGCACGTGTGTACACCCCAATTGAGGTGTACTTTATTGGGGTGTGCGCACACCGCAGAGGAGGTGTACTTTATTGGGGTGTACGCACGTACACCCCAATGGAGTACGTACATACACCCCAAAGGATGTGTACTTCGTTGAGGTGTACGTACTTACACCCCAAAGGGGGTGTAGTTTGTTGGGGTGTACGTGCGTACACCCCAACTGAGGTGTATCTACAGTGGATGTATGCAATTTAAGCTGCTACGCTGCATGCATTAGAAGCAGCAGCAGTTGCTGCTGCTGAGAGTTTATTTACTATTCAAGGGGTTTGCAAAACCTTGAGGGGATTTATTTGTTTTTTAAACTCTTCTTCTCTGTTTTATTTTTTGAGGAGTTGTAATAGATAAACAACAAAATATAATAATATATCAGAAACACCAACTATAAACAACAGCGTATAATATTATTAACAGAAACAAAAACAGTAAACAACAAATAATAATAACAGGAACAACAGCAATAAACAACAGCATATAATAATACGCCAGAAGGCAAAAGAACGAGAGAAAATAATCATATTGCAGAAACAACAACAACACAGAGTAATATAACACATATATTTGTAAACAACAACGTGAATCTCCACTCAATATTTATATTATTTGTTGTTTTAATAAACAAACATTTTCTCTAACTGCGCCTTCTCCTCACTCACTAAGGACAGCATCTGAGGAGCAGCAGCAGCCACCGGCTAATAGAAGGGGGTTGTCAATGAAGCAGTAACAGCAGCAGCAACAGCAGCAAGAGCAGCATCAGCAGCAGCAGCAGGAAGAGCACCAGCAACAGCAAGAGCACCAGCAGCAGCAGCAAGAGCACCAGCAGCAGCAGCAAGAGCACCAGCAGCAGCAGCGCGATTAATGATGTAGGTGCAGGTGGTGGTAGTTGTTTTTTCTCTGTCTCTGTGAGTCTGTTGTTTACTAGGAATTTTGTTTTATAAGTATATGTTGTTGTTTATTGTTGTTGGTTCTACTATCATATTGTTATTACAATAATATAATATTATTACCTGTTGCTTTCTATTGTTATCTTCGCTATATTATTGTGCGTTTATTGCTATCGTCTTTGTTATATTATTATTTGTTGTTGTTTATTGTTATTGTTCTTGCTGTATTACTGTGCGTTGTTGTTTACTGTTGTTGTTTCTGTCTCATTATATTATTTTATAGGATCTAATACAATATTATATAATATTATATAATATTTGAGGAGAGAAGCAAACTGTTGTTAGTTGCTGCTGTTATTAGTGTTGTTTCTCAGTTACGTTTGTTTAGACTGATGTCTTTAGGGCTTTTGCATGCATTCTTTGGTATTCAGAATAGAGAAATAAAAACAACACTAAACAACAGCATGTAAGAACATAACAAAAGGAAAAGCAATAAACAACAACATATAATAATCTAACAAATTCAACAACTCAGCCCCAACCTCTTTATCTATTTATGTGCTGCGCATGCGCTTTATAGAGATTATAGATGGATTATACATATATATATATATATATATATTATTTATCTCAACAGCGCCATGCACACAAATATTGTTAATGCATAAAATCTTCAACTTCTTCGTCTTCTTTTTCTATAAAACAGAGGCGTTGCTTGTCTTTGATAAGACAAGTCTTTGATTAGTCATTTACTTTTTATTTAAAGTGCAGGGGCTTCACAGCCTTAAAAACAATCGCTTAAAATCCTAAAGCAGAGGCGCATATATATACATATACATATATATATATATATATATATATTATAAATAAGTTATTCGTACAGACTCTGCTCTACATTTAGATTTGCAACGTTTTTAAGCCAATTGCAGTTGCATTACTTCCTCAGGATCAGAACTTTGCTCTCCTGTGTTTATTTGGTGTATGTACACTGCAATTTCTGCTGGAAGGCTGGCAGTTTTTGTGTACTTGTTTGCTTTCATTTTCAATAAATTTATTGCCCCAGGCGCCTGCCCGAAGTCCTTATATATATATATATATATATATATATAAACGCTGATAAGAAAAAGAGAAATGCACTGACATTTAGGAAGTTCATACAGTAGAAATTAAACGAAGGAAACAAACAACAAATGCAGCAGTCTCCTGCAAAAACGTAAAAAGGAACAACAGGCTTTTTATTTGCCCATTGCGAGAAAGTCTTTCGGATATACATATATTTATCTATATATGTATATGCATATATATATATATATATATATATATGGATAGTTATTTATGTGTGTCTTCATATGTATATGCTATATCTATTTATACGTAATATACATATATCCAGATGAAAATCACACATTAAAAAACAGCCCTGACTGCAAACAAACAGGGAAAATTTGTTTTTTGTGTTGTAAGGGGTGGTGACGATGAGAGATCAGCATCAGCACCAACAGCTGCTGCGCTAGCAGCAGCAGCAGCAGCAGCAGCGGCAGCAGCAGCAGCGGCGGCGTGTTGCAAGTCTTCAGTCCGGAGTTAAGTGAGAAAATAAGATAATCTATTCAATTTAATCAAAGCAACACAGCCGAAAGTAAACTAAGCGCCGGTCGCCTGCACTGCACTCCCTTCCTTCCCTGGTTTGTCGAACCTGCAGAACAAAATCGTAGTGTGCGTACACCTGCTATATCAGTTTTGATTATTCCATTTGAATAAATGCATGAGTACTTCAATTAAAAGAAACAAAATGATAAAGAAAGGGAAACACTCAACGCATCTTCCTCAGCGCATCATTGTAAGGAAGTTATGGCTGGGTATCTCTCTAATTTTCTTTAATATCAACATTAATTAATATTACTTTTGCGTTATTTTCATACATAACCGAAAATAAAAAGACGAAGACCATCTGTACACCCAAATAGCCAGCTATAACTTCCCTACAACGATATCCTGAGGATGATATGTTAAGTGTTTCTCTCTCTGTAGATTGTTCTGGGGGCTTATATATGTATTTATTTAATATTACTTTACATTCTTTATTCGCTTCATATTCTCACCAGAAAACAACAGAAATTATTAAATAGGCTGCCATCAGCATCACCCCTTCTAGCCAGTTGCTCTCTCCGTCTTGTACAACAGCTACGAAGAAGCAACAACAAATCTCATACATATTTGCATTTTTATGTATCCATATAAATTTATTTCCATGAATAAATATAAATCCATATACAAACATATATATTTATAGAAATACGTAAATTGTATGTGTACTTATTAATAATAGATCTAATTTAATCCTTTATCGCGTTTGTCTTGCAGTTCAATTTTTGTCTTTGTGTTTTTCTATTAACGCACCCATCGCCACCAAAACCGAAAGAAGCATCACCACTGCACTCAGAGGCTGCACAGCCATCGTAAGCGGCTGCCCCATGGCCCAGGCAATCAAAACTGTGAAAGGAAACACGAACAAAGCTATCTGAAAGGGAACAAACAATAATCAACACAACAAAAGAAGCAAAGATGTTATAAGCAAAAGACAGAAAAACAACAAAGAACGCAACGGTAACTCAGACAAAGCTACCTAAAAAACAAGAAAAACAAACAGAAACCGAAAACACAACAACAGCAAAAGAAAGCGAAAGACAAAACAACAACGGAAACAGCTACAAAAACAGCACCAACAGAAAACAGCAGCAGAAGAATCAAAAACAACATTAACAGCAACACCAACAGCAACACCAGCAGCAACAACAACAGCTTGAGCAACAACCATCTCTCTCTACTACCGACAAAATGGATATGCAAAAAGAAGAAATTTCCATCGTTCTTTCACAAATAAACATAAACTAAATGAACACGAACAACGATGTGTTAAACAAAACCAGAACAACAAGAAGCACCAGCCAGGAAGCGAAAATACAAAACAATATTATGCAGAAAGCAGCTGCAAACGGCAGCAATAAACACTAAGCAAATGAATAAGCAAAAAAACAAACAACACCTGGGCAGAAGAACCAACAGCCACCCCCATAGCCAAATCCACTTTGTTCTTCATCGCAACCGTCACAGCCGTCAGATGCTCTGCTGCATTTCCTGCAGAAAAATATATATATTCAAATCAAACCAAGCACAAACTATAAAAACACCTTATACACGTACATGCATATATATATATATATGGGCGCATACATTATATGCATTATATGCTGCTGTCCTGCAGTTATTGCAAACAGAGAACAACAGGCAGAGGAGGAGTGGAGAGGGAGGAGATAAATGCTGCTGAGAGAAAAAGAGAGATACCAGATGAAAGGTAGGAGACAGAAGGAGAAGCAACAGCAACTAAAGAGACAAACCCAGAGAAAAAAACATAAAAGTGCACCTACAAACGCTGCTGCCTCTGCTGATATCCAGGAGCGAAAGAGACAACAGGCCGTCCAACAAAGGAGTTGAACGGAATATGAAGGGATATGAACGAAAGCATAAAGGCCAAGCCAAGCAATAGTAAACAAGTTAAATGCAGCATGGGGCATACATACAGACGAACCAACTATAGGAAGCAGAATCACTCCAATGAAACTTTCAGATAGGCCGTAGTCCGCGACAACTTGTTCAATAGAAGAGACGAGAAACTCTACAAACAAACAGAGACAAACAAGTACATAGAAACGAATCGTGAAACACCAACATGCAAACAGCAAAATACCTGAAAGTGCACACAACCGCGAGCAGCAAATGCACAATGCAAAGAAAGACAAGACCAAC
>NW_013547238.1:0-20787 GCF_000499425.1 Eimeria acervulina
CGCATATCAGCACAATGGCTTGGAACTGGTACGCAGAGAGAGCAGCCTGTCACAAGTTGCAGTTCCCCTTGTTGCAGAATCTAGCAACCCTGTGTGCAAAAATGCCAAAGCTTTCATGGCCCTAGCCAAGAGAATCTTCAGCTGCTCGCCCTGATTTGCATTTTTCCGGGACTACCAATCCTTTGGAACCGATTCGCAGGGGCCGAAGGCGATTCCTGGATGTCTCTTGCCGTAGTTTTGACATTCCTGCGCTCTTTTCATACATTCTCGAGCAGCTGCAAAATGTGCATGCAAATGGAGAGCGGCAGGCGTCCGGGGGTGGCGCCTAACAACCAGGTCTGAACTCGAGTCAGAGAACTACATCTCATTGAAAGGCAGGGAAGCCGGAGGATGCCCGGTCTAAGAGTGCCATGATTTTGTATAGACCCATTCTGCAACAGGAGAGTAAGCATAATCGCTTTGACAAACTTTGCTATGTGTAGAGTTGTAAGCAATTTATAATCAGTGCGCAACCTTGCTGGTGCGCTGTTCCGTCTGACCGTTTGCCTCCGGATGGATCGCTGTGGGCATGTGCTGGCCAATAAAGCCGCATCATGAATTCGCGCCGAAAGGCACTAACAGATTTCGGGTCCTGGTGAGTAATGATGGGTTTTGAAAAGGTGTGAGCTTCCAGTAGTGGCTGATGCAATGGGCGCTTCCAGCTCTTTCACTGAAGCCGAATACGGGATATAGGGGCGTGTATATGGAGTTTGTCCACAGTAACATAAATGGTGTCCAAGCCTCTGACTGATGGTAAAGCCACTATGAACTCCAATGACATCAGCCCGTATCCGTATCCGTTTTGTAATCGGAAGACAGTAAAAGAATCCGGGTGTGAGTCCGTCTCTCGGCTTTAGCGGCTGAAGCTCAAGACAAGGGAGGAGATGTTCCTGAGTCGGCAGGGTCACGGTAGGCTTGTAAAAACGCGCTCCACTGTTGTGTTGCCCACACCATGACCTACCAACGCATGATTAAGAAGGAACATCCCTTATATAAAAGGGCGGCATATCGCAGATAAGCGCAGCTGCGGAACAAGTTGCCTAAGCGCCGGAGCGTTTGGGTAGTGCGTCAGCGGCCACGCTGGTGATTCCTTGCCCTGACCGGCGAGCTAGGGAAGAGGTACAATTCTTCTTAACGAACACGTTACAAATCAGAATCAGCTGGAGAGCCAACTGGGTTTCTCCGTTCTGGTGATGCCAACGACAACAGGGCTCACCGTTGTACGAAAGGCATACTCAACACCATTGGGCTCTCCTCAGGCTTTCCCCCGCATCAAAACTTTGCATCGGCGAGTCTGTCTAGCATTTCTATAATATGCCAGAGGGGGTAGCTCTCCTGCTGCTGGTAGCAAGAGCTCTTCTAGCATCTATGCAAACTTGCTGTTGGAAACATATTGCATGCACTATTTCAGGCAAACGTGACAAGTGTTTTCCTCGTGTACCCCCCAGGGCAAGCTAACGCTCTCGGGGAAGCCCTGAAATTTTGTTGCACTAGCAAGCATTCCCCAATATTGGGTTTCTATCTTCACTTGAGGTAGTATGGAGTTGGCAGCCTCTCGTACGGAAATCCTATATACAGTTGCAGGGGAAATTCCACTGACGTTTTTGCGTCTCTAGCAGTGCTCAAGAATGCATAGATATTGTAACCTGTAGCCACTCATTTCTGAAAGAATTATATAGTGAGGCGTCAGGTGCCTTCGCTTGCACCAATATCCGATCCCATGGAGTCCTGCATGCTTCCAACATTCACATAAGTTTTCCTTTTTTCCCGACAGTTCGACGGAACAGCACAGCTTTACAAGTGGAGTTGGTGGGTCCACTTTTTATAATAAGGCGGACATCGGATAGTGTCTCAGCCGCGATTTCGCTCTGCTTTGGGGTGTGCCCATCTTTAAGTGCCTTTTTCTTGCTGAGCACCTCGTGTCCACTAACGCTCTATCAGCCCGAGTATAGGCTAAGCCGGCAATTGATATACGCGGGAGGCCCGTTAACAAACAACTACTTCTGGCATGTATAGCCTGCTCGGTATGAAGTTGCTGCATGTATTTACATTTGCATGCAAGTTGTATACTGCCAAGTTAGTGTTTAACACCTGTCTGGCGAGTTAGTGAATGCATTGTAAACAACCTGGGATATGCCTCCGTGTGTGCTATGACCTGGGGCGCTGCAAATAATGACAGGCCTCCTCCTGTTCCCACCAGCTCCAGTCCCCTACGGCGCTATGACAGCCCCTCTGGTTAGTGGAGGGGAGGTCAGCCGCTCTTTGAAAGTCTTATTATTGACTCTCTTGACTCTCTTAGTGCTCACGGCGGTATTCAGCTGGGGTTGGTTCCTCCCGTCAAACTTGGTAACACTGATGCAGCCCTTCTTGGGGAAGGCAAGAGCTGCGAACGCCACTCTCACTGTCGGGCGGATGGTTATACCGCTTAGTTAGACACAAAGGTGCTTAATCAGAAAAAAGTTAGAGTCAAACGTTAGATATTGTTCAAAAAACTTTGGCGGGCCCACTCACCAACGATATTCCTTCTTGCCCGCAGTTCACCTCACTCTTTTACTCCTCTTCCACAGTATCGTGAGGAAACCCAAGACCCAAGTCGAAGTCACAAATGGATATTGCTACGCTGTTGGCCTGCCGTTGGGGGTCCAAATTACGGAGGGCAAGTGCTATCGGATACCGTTGTGCGTAGCTGCTGGTAAGAGCGCGGTCCACCCTACATGGGCGCTGAGAACTCCACTAGCCCAAAGCTCCTTTTGTTGTGATGTTGATGGGCGTTGCTCACACTTGCTGCTGGATGGACTTGGGAGGCCTTGCTCGTTCCAACCTTGCGGAGACGTAGTTGTTGGTCTCACCTTACTCAAACGGCAAACGCTGATGAGGCTCCTTCTAATTCCTTTCTTTCCAGCTCCGCGTGAAGGGAGTGTTACAAATGCACATGACGGCTCTCGATGCTGTGGTTTGGGCACTTCTAGTAAATTTCTACGGGGGCTGAGGCCCTAATAAGGGTTTCCCGGAGTTGACAGGCACAGCATGCGCCGAAAGAAGAGTCTAGCTTGAAACAATGTGCCTGCACGTTCAAAAAACGAAATTTAAGGGCCAGCCCTACGAATGTAAGCGAGAGCATTCTCCGCCTGCGCTAGTGCCACGATTGACGCTCGCTTGCGGAACACACGGTGAATAGATCCCCCAGTCTGGCCCAGATTGAATGCTTTTTTAGTCTCTATAGATTAGATGCTTCCTATCACACGCGCTAGTAAGAATTCTTACTGACGTGTCAGAGCTTAGCATACATTCGGCGGAGGACTAATGAAGTTCGCCATAGAAGGATCTGGAAAATTCGGACACAGACTTTGACGCATCTTGAGGGCTAGGAACTGTCTTCTGCACTGAAGAGAGTATGTGTTGTAGCATATGACCCTGCGCCTTTTGCCTTTCTGGCTGTATGATTCGCGACTCAGAATTCGCCTCCTACCCCTTGAGTGCATATGGGCAACATTGCTTGGGGAGCTGGCTAGCCAGCCCCAAGCTTCAGCTTTACCGGCTAGTGATGTTCCAAAGTTCGTGTACTTTCACATGGATTTGCGGCAGGTTTTCGACGTTATTGTCATTTCTGCATAAATCCCTAGTGTCACGGACCGCTAGCATTCCAATCTTGTGGGGAATTTATCGCCCGACCCGCCAGGAGGAACGCCGTCACGCTTCCAGAGTGACGAGCCCAGGCCTGTAATGGCAGAGCGCTTTAAAAGCGCTGACATTCATAATATTTCGGCCTACCTTGTTGATAATATTTATTCCTGGCTGTGCTTGCAGGCTATCCTGACGTCACTGCCCTGCTTAAGTCTGGGCAGTCATTGATCCACCTCAAAGGGGAAGGCGACAAAGCTTTCATACCACTCAAGAAAATGCCACCCTCGAGAGGTTCATGAATATTGCCTGTCTTCTGGAGGGACCAGGAAGTATACTAAAGTTGAGACTCATCACTTTGTGCAGTCTTTTCAGTCGAAAAGCCCAGCACGCGCCCCAGGCCTCAGCTAACATGCTCCAGCTCTTGAGAGGAAAGGCTTTACCCAATAATAGGTATTGGGAAGACAGTAGCATGCAAAGCAAACTAATATGCTAACGATACTTGCAACTCAAACAATATTTGGCTCTCCGTGCACGACAGCGAAACCATGTTTGTGCTCCGTCAGGAACATTATGGAAGACCTCCTTGGCGTAGCTTCTTTGTTCTTCGCGACCCCAGAAAAGAACCATTTCAATAGTGCTTGCAAAGTTTTAAAAGGAAGGGTTGAGTAACTTCTCACTACGGAATTGACAAGCGCACCATTTTGTCGAAGTGGCTTGTTGCCTCTGATTGGTGTATGCAGTGTCTGCGCAGTGGACGGCGGCGCTATGCATTCTGGCTAATGCACTGCCCACCTCAATGTGGACCTCGCTTTTATATCAACAAAACAAAATTAACTTCGATGTTTGATGACACCTGCTTCGACCTAATTCAGGAGGTGGCCTGTCACACAAGGGAGACGCCGAAGGCAAAGAGCTGCCTTTTACTGCTTGCCCGAAGTTTGACCGCTAAAAGCAGATACGGGCTCTTACTGATGCAGAAAAAGTAAGGTTAGCTAAATCAAACAAGCACAGAAAAGTGCTTTTCGGATTCGCACCTTTGACGCACCAGTGGTCCAATGCTGGCAACTCCGCTTTTTGGACGGTGTAGCAGCAGAATATCAGACAAGTGTCAAGCCGCATTTCAAAATTATTTGGATTGTTTTCCCGCGGACGCTTTTTGTTAGTCTCTTCCCCACAGAAAAAACCGCTAGCAAGGCGCATCATCCACGTTTCTGAAAAAGCGTGGATGACGCGCTTTGCATGGGCGCTTTTTAATTATGTGTTCAAGCAAGGCCAATGCTTATACTGGGATGTGTATGCGTTGTGGTTGCCTGCGTTTTCAGTCGGTCGGCGGAGGGTGTCATGCAAGGCATCCAAACAGGAATACGAACTGTGTTGTGGACTTTTTGAAAGCACCCTATCGTTCCTGGAAGGGTCCCATTATCTAGTTGCAGCTCTCACTTCTTACTGATGTTTCACTGTAAATAGGCGTTGTTCATGAAGGTCCTGAGTCATTTCTCCAGCACTGAGATTGCCCTGGGTGCTAGGTTGAATAAAATAAGTTGGTTGCGCCGCCCGCCGCCACTGACCCTTAGCTGGGGTGTGATTAGCACCTATTGCGCGCCGAGTAGGCATAGAGCTAATTAACAGTTGTGCACTAGCGAAATTTGGCTGTTTTAGGCGTCACGCTGCCATTCACGACTCAAAAAGCGACTGCCGCAATGATAAAAGGTCTGGCTGCGCCGAGCGAAGCATTCAAGCCCGCAGCGCCTTTGATCACGACTTATGTAGGAAATACAATAGCAGGCAGGTCTGTAACAACCCTGCATCGGCGAAAAACGAAAGGAATCCCTGCACTTCACTGGACAACTCTACACTCTCCTTTTGGAAATAGAGACCGCAGCGGAAACAAATCATTTGCAGCACAATCTCGTCCGGCAGCCGCAGATGCTTGCTACCACCGGGCCTCACGGATCAAATTTTTACCTGAGGGGCTTTTTGATCCGACATTTACAAAAGATCAGCTGGAGTCAGATGAAAGAAAAAGGGATTTGCAACGGAGGCGGAGACTACGCGATAGCACAGATCCTTCAGTTCGTTTGCGAGAAAAGGTGCCGCGGGTTTCGCATTCTTCTCACGCCCACCATTCACAGAGCACAGAGGAAATTCCAAACGTAGACCACGGGCGCTTTGCTGTTTCAGAGCACAGCTGGAAGAGGGAGCCTTCTCTGTCTGAGCTTCTACTTGCGGGCCCAACATTCCGGGAGACCATAGCTAGAGAAGGGAAGATTAAACGAGCAGTTAACGTACGCAGATGTAGCTCCATAGACTGTCCTGAGGAGGTCCCTGTGACGCAGGGCAGACACAAGCTTCACGACAGTGATTGGGCAGGTCAAATGCGCTTTACTAAGCAGATAGATATGCAAGGAAGCAAACAAATAGAGAGTTTACTGCCGACCCAACCACGGCACAAATCGGTCGGTCGAATCCAGCGCCGGCAGGCCCACACAAAGAGTAGCGGATCTAAGGGAGGAACAGCCACAGCTCTACGCGTGACTGCCAGCTTTCCGCAAGATTACGCCCATTCTACAACTGCAGTGAAAATGCTGGAGCGGACGAAACAGCCTAGTTCCTTTAATGTGGCACCTAGCGCGGAACTGTGCCTTTCAGGTTACCGTGTTAATGCAAACAGTTTAGGGATGCAGCCGTCCAACTTTCCTAGGACGGCATCAGGCCCTGATGCACTCGGTACAAGCATGCTTCCATGCTACAACCGAAATTTTTGCGGGGGAAGCACTAACTCAAACACTATTTCTGGCTTTCAAGGGAACATAGGCTTCAGAGCAATTGGAAAAAGATGCATGCACCGTTTCAGCGAGACGCTCGACCGGGTACACGAACTTCAGCAAAGGGTTGCTGTCGGTGTTTCTTCCGAAACAATTAAGCAAGGTTTGCCCAGCATGCGAGAAGGTAGCACTGCCAAGGGCCATCTTTGGCTTGAAGGCGTGGTAATTGAATTGGCAGAGGCGTTAAGAAGAGGCCCGCCTGACGGCACAGAAGAAGCGAAGAATAACTTATTATCATTTCTGCAGCAGCAGAGAGGACAGGTACTGCGTAGAAAAGCAGTGCTTCAACTGATTAAGCGAATACGGCGCAGGCTTCGTCAAACTGCCAAAAAGATATCCGCTGAGCTTCCAAGAGGGGCGCTTGCCTCTGCGGCGCAGTCCAGACCGTGCCTAAAGTCGTCTTCTCACTGTTCGCCGAGGCGATCCCACTACGTCACACAGCTTTATCCTGACTTGGGCACAAATCACCTACAGTCGAAGTTTGACTCGTTTGCAAAAAAGCTGAGCAGACAGCGTCAGCTATCCCTGCCGGGTGCGCCTACTGCATCGGCTTTGCTGAAGCCCGGTGCAAAGGACTTCCAGCCAGAATCGACAATTTTGCCCGTTGAAGATCCCACTAACCACGTTCAGGTGAGACCGCAATACACTACAGGAGAAAAATCAGTCCACAAAGCAGTACGCACCAACAAGTGTAGAGAGCCTCCAGCTCTTCACGGCGCTGATCAACAAGTACACCTGTCAAACACCTCCCGCCCCCTGTATGTGCACGGGTGAATTGTTCAAGCACTGTCTCCTAGGAAATGAAGTGAATTTCCTTCCTGAAACTTGCTTGTTTGAGATCGCTTACAACGTTTCATGGGCTGCAGGAGGACTCAAAACACCAAAACCACTGCGTGCCGCCAATGCTCGACTGCTTGGAGGTTAGTGCCGACATCTTCCACAGGAAAGCCGCGCAGTCTGAGAATGCGGAAGATTGTACAAGCAGAAACATGCGTTTAGAGCAGCAGGGCAGCCTCCTGAACCAGGGAACGTGTGATCTTTTAAGTTGTCTAGTGCGCCTACAAGAAACGGACTGCAATGCCTCGATGGCCTTGCAAAGCATAGAAAATTTGCCCTACTCGAGTGCATCGCAAAAAGAGTCAGCAGTACCAGAAGGCAGGGTAGGAATACAAGAAAAGAAGATCCGAGCGGCGCCTGCGCAACATCCTGGACCATTCTCGAATTTTCCGAATCTCAGGGAAACCATCAGACTAAAACCAAGCACTGAGATAGAAGAACGGCCATTCAAAGGGGCGATTCAAAGTTGCATACTTTCCTCTGCTGTGGAGGAGAAGATATTAGCTTTTCGAGAGTCAAGGAGAACAGCGCAGCTGAAGGAAGAGCCCTTGCTGCAGCAAGAAAGCCTTCAACAAGCCTTGATTCGCCTCAAAGAGGAGAATGGAGGACGCGCTTGTTTTGAAAACGAACTGGCGGGCATTTGGATGCTGCATGATGCCATTGTAGAACAACTGCTGGATCGCGAAATGAAACAATTGGTGTTTTGCGCCGACTCTGCCACAAGAATGTTTGTGGACAGGTTAATTGAAACAGAAACAAATCGAATGGAAGAACTTATGAAACCAGCGCGCCATAGCAACTAGGTAGTCTAGCTAGAGCTTGTTGAAAATGCCGCTGTGTCATTAAAATATGCGCGTGTTCAACCTTCTCCCGCTCGCCAGCGCTTCTTTCCGAGAGAGTTGCGCTTCTTGCTAGTTTCTGTCCCCTGTTTGGTAAGGTCCGTCGGTGGAGTCTCCTGTAGCCCATATTTTAATGGCTTAACCGGTATCGTGGCGCCAGCTGTTCCATGTATGATGACGACGGTCTCGTCGGCTGCGACGCCACTCACCCTTTTGGTATGGGTGCCTGCGCCGCGTGGGCGTGCTGAATTCGAGTCCCTGGGCTTCCGAACTTGTTGAAAAGCAGCTTGATTAATCAGTTATTATCTACGCTTTATGTGTGGCTAGGATATAAATATTGCCCAATAGGGGACTACAAGAATATCGTACGACTGATCGGTGTGAGATGTAACCCCCGAAAGCTAGGGGCTGCCTTGCAGGCTGGCCACAGCATAGCTTAGTAGCCGGCCTTTGCACCCCTTACGGCATTGAATAGAAGTAAATCGGCATGCGCGAATGGTAATGGCCAATCCAGCCCAGCTTGGCGAGCTCACGGTGTTGCGTGCTTTGCCTGTAGTGGGTACGTGCACTTTTACTTGCTCGCAGGCTGGATTCTGACTGCCAAAGAGGAGCAACGCAATTGTTGACGGTGCCAGGTCATGCATAAAGCACGGGGTTTGGATAGGCTTGGAGCTGCCGTAAAACAAAGTCAAAATATTGATGATAAGACTTCTCAAAAGCCAACTTTTGATGCATGCACTACCAGCTTAGGCAATTGAAAAATATTTTTCTTGACAAAAGATGATATCTTCCTATTCCGGTTTTTAGGCGTCCAGGGAGCAGCGGCACAAGGGTCTTTGGATGGGGTGGCGAGGACGCGGCGCGCCATGCGTTGCAGCGCACGATACTTCTATTCCTACTGCAAGTCAGCCGTCATGCGGGCCCAAAACCACATACCTCACCTTGTTAGCGCTGGAAAAAGACTTTAGATGGTAATACGAGAGATTAGGGATTAGGGATGGCACTGCAGTCAGAACGTCACTGGTCCACTACTCCATACGCCCCCTTCAAGCTGAGCATCCCTCCCCTCGCATGGAAGGATTCAGCAGGTAATACAATTGCCCTATTGCTCTCTTCGTTGCACTGCGCCGGTTTGTCGCCCTGTGGATGGAATATTCACGACAAGGCCTCTTTCCCTTGGATATACAATAGTCTATCGAGACCATGGGTCTTTGATAATGAAGCTGTAGCTGCATAGGCAAAGCTGAAACCTCATTTCACTGCTTCTCCATCAAATATGTCTTGCCCAATGGCCCATATTCGGACCTAATCTTTAAGTGTTTTGGCCCCACAAATTGTGCGATCACAACCACAGCTCCGGAAATACTCACGACTGCAGCAGGGGCTTGAGAAGCTTGGAGTGAGGTGCGCCGGTCTCAGCAGCCTCATGCTAGGCCCAGCCACGCTCCCAAAATCCTCAGCAAACCCTGTGCTGTGAGCGTCAGGTATGCAGGCTAGAGGATGGCCTGCCTTTGCCGGGAAGGGCTCGAATAGAGGAGCTGGCCGCCCTATAGCGGGCAGCTTACAAAGCCAACCAAACCTGTATGGATTCAGGCAGAGATGGATATTCCATTTTATTGGAGGTGCGCTAATGGAAATTTGTTGCCATCAGCGCAGGCCCGTTGGCTTTTTTTTCGCTTCGGCATTTCAGCCGTTCACACCAGATGGCTTTTGCCAACAAAGAGTCAAGTGCGTTTTTTGACTTCTAGGCCCAGGGAAAGGGATTGAAACTGCTCTAAGAGAAGTACAAACTGCGGTAAACATTTGCTGCCCAGTATCTGCCAAACTACGTAGTGATGACCATGCTTAGGAAGCGTTATGGCGGAAGCTCTGGATCGATGCAAAATAGGCCACTGCACGTCAAAGCATTGCTTAGATCACGATAATTCTTCAGCACAACTTATTCAGGTCGTGAATTCGGTTAAGACGACCCCGACAAGTGTGCTCCTGAATCACCAGAAGGACTGTTTTCGGTAGGGCCATTGCTCCGCAAGAAATCGACGGAACTCATGTATCCTACCACGTTCTTTGGCGACAAAAACATGGTATCCACTACATCAGTTATGGCAATTGTATGCATTTTGATATAAGCATCACCCTTTCTGGAATTCGCTTGCCTATCTATGTAAACCTTCAAAAAGGGGAGTGTATCGAAAACGATACGCTAAAATTCGTGCCAAGAAGTTGGAGAAACCGTTGTTAACCACCCTTTGGAGTAGCGTTTGTTAACTTTTGGAGCACGACAAAAAGCGCTTAGCATGTCTTGCCGCCAGCATCTGCTGCACGCTCTAGTTTTAGAACCCGATTAGATAAGGCGCCTACAACTGTTTCCTCTACTGCAAGGCGAGCAGCCACACGGAATTTATGATCTTCAATTTGTTTGTCCCTTCGTTGACACTGACTTGCAAGGGTTGGCATAAGGAGCCCCCTGACAAGCTCCCCCACAATCACGTGTGGTTCTTCTTGACCCTCTTGCAGATCATCAACAACTCTAGCCAAATGCTCGGAATGCAGACAAACCTCCAACAGAGCCTGCAGAAACAATAGCACCACCTGGAAATGTGCGTCTGTTTGTTGTCATTGGGTGCCGCTGTAATCTTTATTCTACAGACTATTGCAGCCTAGAGTTGCAAAATGGCTCTAAACGCCAGTAGCAGTCTCAATAAGCTTCATTTTTACCTCTTCTTGTGCATTTCCTGCCCCTGCCTTTTCAATGATAGCTTGGAGGTAAGAATCAATGGTTTGATTGTTGATGCCCATTGCATTCTGAAACAGACGGTTTTCTCTTTCCCGAAGCATTTCCTCAGCCTGTCGAGTTCCAGATTCCTGGGCCTCACGTAAGCGCCTCTCCCGTACAGCCAAATTCGCAAGAGCCGATATCCTCTGCACTTCCTCCATGCGTCTCTGTTCCTTTGCTAGCTCGTCAAGCATCTGCCCAATGCATATTCGCGCTCTCTCGTACACAGTATTTTTGACTGTGGAAGGAAAGAAGGAGCTTTGTTAGCCTCCATATTGAGGTATTTTTGCGGCGAAGGATAGCACTGGACTCACTTCTGCAATAGCCACGCCCTGAGCCGAAGCCATAAGTACTTCGGCTGCCTCCAAGGCTGTTTCCTCATCTACTGCCTCTTGTTGCTGTCTTGGAGGCACATCCTGGAGCTGCTCTGCAGCGCGGAGCATATTTACGAGATCCAGGCTTTTTTCCTTGCCCTTTAACATTAAGTGACGCCTGGTAGCTCCACGCAGCAATTGCTGCAGAAGTAGCACCGCCTTGGAATCGAGCTCTTCTTCCATGGGCACCTGGGACGAGCTAAAAAAGCACTATAGGCCTTTGTCTAGCTCTTTTTGCATGCCTCTGCATCCCTGGCATTGCATGTGAAAAGCCAGGGGATACTTTTAAGAGATGGTTCATTAAAAGGAGGGAATGTACTGCGTATCGTGAGGTCAAAGTTCACGCTCGTTCTCCATGCAGGAAAATCGTTTTGAATTCACCTCTGCAACTCGCGGTGTCTCAGGCCGCGTTCGAACGGCTCTTTTCATGAGTCGACGCGCCGCAACTGAGCTCCCTTCGGAAGCAGAGTACGCTGGAGGGGCCGCTGCGAGATCAATCTGTAACTGCAGGGTTGTCCCAGTAAGTAGCTCGGTTGCCACTTCTCTTTGCAGAATGGCTGCTGTGCGCTCCAAAGCCTATATTCCATCCGCATGAGTTGTAAATGCACCCTTTTGAAAGGGGGCCGTATATGTTGTTGGGAAACGAGGCTGCCAAAAATTAGCCAAACGCCCTCACTGCAGATTTCGGTTATCGTCATGAAACCGTCCTTATAGCTGCCGAGCAAACTGAAAAAGGCCAACCTGCCTTGGAGTGAGCCAACTCTTTGCGGCTGGCGGCATATGTCTTTCGCTGCCGTAGAAGAGGCGGCGTGGTAGTAGTTATTGACGATACGGTGTTGCACACCCGTTCTTCCATGGCGTCTAAGGCTAGGAAGTCCTGAAAGTACCATTACGGTGAGAATTTTGTATATATCGAGCCAGTACGAAACGATTATAGCACAACGCTGAAGCAGTCGTGGGAATATATCCATAGCGAAGGAAGAGATAGAAATGCGCCGTGGTGGTGCGTACATCTGCGTATGCTAAATGAGTTGCCGAGAGCGCGGTGAAGGGATCGGGAGGGCAATAGCCATCCCTCGCAGCCGAAACAACGCACTGAAATCTTGTGCTGCTTCGTAGCGTGTTTGCAGCGCACAACGGCCTTGCCAGCAACTGTGTAATTTGATTGCGCCTGGACCAAAGGCGGCGGAGTCCTTCTAAGCGCGACCGTTCAATTAGCAACTGCCTACGTTGCAAGCGTTCCTTTAAGATCTTCTGCCGCCTTCGATGAGCTGCCTCGCTCTTGGTCCTCATTTTTGTGGCACGCACTCGCAGGGCAGCTTCCACGAGACGAAGACGCTCCTCCTGCGCAAAGTGACTGCCAGTACCCCCATAAGGGGCTGCCTATCTAGATCTAGTGGCTTTCCCTACACGTGGCGGTCGTACGAAACGTTGCGGGGGTAACATTCAGCAACAGGTGCTGGTCCAGGAAGCTGACTTACTGAAAAGCACAGCAACTTACATGTGCTATATTTTGCTTATGTGTTACAGTTTACCTGTAGCTCACGAATATCCCGTTCTCGTTGAGCCCACTTTAAAACTTCTTGACGTTCCATTAGGCTAGTGCGGATTGCTAGACAGAACTCATCCGTTGGAGGTGGAAGAACTTCGTCAAGCCGCCGCTGCAGCTGCAATTCTTGAATAGCTCGGATTTCCCGAGAGGTCGCAGGAAGTCCCCTTGACCAGCTCAGATGAGCTATCGCCAATTCCTTAGGTTGTGGCCCCGGAGTGCAAATGTACTGGGGCGAGTACGGGTCCGTCTGCACATCCTGTTCTCTGGTAATCGACTGCAGAGCAATGGATTTAGCACCGAAGTCTCCACAATCTGCACCCGAGACAAATTAACACAGTGGCAGGCTAAAAATATATTGGCAAGGCGGTGGTGACGGTGAAGCACTTTGTGAAGAGTAGGCTGCCTGCCGTACTGCAACGGCTGAAGGTGAGCAGAGGCTCATGCGACGAGACTGTTATTGAGAAAAAACTCGCCGCAAGCTATCTCTTCTCGTTCCATCGCCAGTGTGCTCCTTTTCAATGTAGCCTGGGGGGAACAGTTTTCATCGCCGTTGGGCATGGTCGTAAATTCGTTGAACCAGCTAGTGTAGGACTGTGGCCTGTAATTGAAAAACTTGAGTCTGTTCGGTCCGCTAACACTTTCTGCCACTTGTATGAACGCATTTCGTCTAGCTTCGTCAAATCCTCCGCTAATGCTTGCTTCACTAATTCCTTCTGCAGTGAAGTTCGCAATTTGCGAACATCTCGTTGCCCAAGGGAAGCAGGTGAGCGCACGTGCAATGGGCCGCATTAGGAGGGATGCTTTGGTTTTTCCAATATGGTGGGATGAAGGGTCGCAGGCCTCATATTGGTCTTCCTCTTCTAGGCAACCCGTCCTTCCTACGGCAGCTTCTGTACTCATCGTTAATGACGCTTTTTTCCGCCTGTGAATAATTGCTAACTTGGAATTCTTCTTGCCGGAAACGGGCTACTATATTGGCAGTTTCGAATCGAGACTAAGCAACAAGAGCAGCACGTTCGTTCCTAACCCTGGAATAGAGCAAAGAATGCAAGTGTTTCGCTGCCTCATAATCTGTCACAGATTATTCTGGCACTTCTGATCATTTTGACGAGGGTTTCATAGGCGCTGCTCGTCCGACAAGCAAGAGGGTTGTGCATGCGCGACCATGCAGAGCCCCAGACAGAATACTCCCATTTAGTGATTAACCTGGATTAGGAAGGACTGGCCACAATTATCTAATAGCTGAAATATGCAGATTGTTTCACTTCTGTTCGCATTCCGTACTTCTAGAACTAGTTCAAAGACAGCGTTTGCCTACAGAATGCGGATCTGTCGGTAACATGGGGCAAAGCTTCAGTGCTATTAGAATCCAACTGGAATTCAGTGTATTTGGAGTACAGAGGGATTTATCAAATTTTACAGAGAACACGTTCTTTAAGAAGAATGCCGGTATTTGCCTTTTATGGTAAGAATCAGCCGTATCCTGGGTAAGAGAAGTAACGGGTAAGTGTGGTTGGGGCTGAGTAAGTGCATAAACAGCGCTCTCCGCTGGTACTACTAATCAACCCTATATACAATTACTGAGGTGCACACTCGATACATAAACGCTGCACTCTGCGAATATCCCTTGAACTAACCCTAAACTATCGAAGAATGGTCTCTTCCCTTCTATGTAAGTCCCATCTCCTCCATAATATCAGCCATTATAAATCTGACCCCCGCGGACCCCCTAGTGGGTCAGGACCTAGGCGACAGAGCGAGCCTCCGAGCCAGCCCCATACCTTTGGTTGATGCCGAGCACTCTCCACCTCATGGACTGATTTTCTATCTAATGTCTCTTGATGCGTATCGATAAGACTTTATTTTTACTCATTCTGCCCGACGGGCCACTTGAGGACCAACTTGAGCACCACCGTAGCACCTGAGCACTACAGTAAGCCCCACAACCAGGGAAAGCCAGTGCAAAGGCTTAGTTTAGCCCACTTCAGCGGCGGCAGATTGCCCTTCTTGCTGTAGTTTTCGCGTCAAACCTGCACGCGCAATCTGCTGTGTGGTATTATCAAAGTGTCCGTCTAAAGAAGTGCCAACAACACAGAGCAACGTAGTAGGTGCGCCAGCAACAATTACGTAACCGTTTGAGAAGTTGCAACTACGGATATTACCTAGACTTAGTAACCTCAGGTCCTGCCGTTGGGGAGCTCCGAGGCAGCCGGGGGAGCCAGGCCTCTGAACGAAACATCCTTCAAAGTACTTTGATTTTAGGACAGCTAAAGAATGCTTTATGTGGCCCGCTATGCTCACTCTCACACCCAATATGAAAGAGGAAAAAGGCAGTCTTTTTTATAGATCCATCCTAAACATATCGGAATCCTCATATGCGATCACGAAAAAGCTCGGTGACAAATGCTTCGCTGTGCGCAAGAATCACTAGATATTGGACATTCCGCAGCACTGGAACACGCTATCATCAACGGTTCTCCAGCTTGTGAGGTTAGCGTTCGCAAGTGTGAAGGATAGCATCATGTTTAAATCTATGGATACTCTGGGGCAGCATGCAAAGATTTCCTCATTGACAGCCTTATTCAGGTGCACGAAGTTTCCTTGTACTCCTAGCCATCGTCAGCCTCTGCAGGATTCCAAACAGCGAGTAGTCGTTCCTTAGGTATTACGTCTGGAGGGTGACAAGCAGCAAGCAATTCTTGTTGTGCAAGCACCCCTCAAAGAGGCCCCCAGTGGCCTCTTCTCCAGTGATATGAATCAGCATCACTTTGTCGCGTAGCCTTCCGGCCGTAGCAACACCTAGATGGCAGCAGTGCCCTCTTAAAAGCAAGAGCCTCGCACTTGCACGGAGACAAAGGCGATTCGTGCGCTTCCCAGTCAGTCGTTATGGCCCATGGCAGTTACTGGCAAATGCCTTGGGTCGTCATTTGTCTTGTATTGCACCCTTCAACCTAGCGGCCACCCCCTTCTACAAGAAGGGCTGCTCGTGTACAAAGGAACCATCCTGGACACCATCGTTGACTTGCATCCGATTGCTGTTCCATCCTTGCAAGTGGCCGTCCCCTCAGTATCGAAAAAATAGTTGCATTTTCTGTTTTAAGTGCTTCAACTGGAAAACGTTTAGAGGTCCCGTGGGGATCCAAGTTCGTCTGCATATGGCAACGCCACATCACGTGTAGCTCGGTTTGTGTAGAGCTGGTACGTACTTTTCTACTTGCGTACAGGCTGGCTACTAATGGCCAGATGAGCGTTTAACAATTGGCTAAAGTATTACTGCTCGCATCAAAATGCAACCTAGTGCTGCCTTGCAGCAAGAGCTGCAGCAATCTCGTGCAACTATAGTGCACCGATCCCCATCCCGTACAGCTGACTTCTTCCTGAAGGCATACTGTAAATTCCCTTTTTTCCTACAAATTCGTACTACAGGCACCCAACGTGTACTAAGGGGCCATTCTGAACAGTTGGATCCCTCCTGAAGGTAACAGCTATTTCTGTTCCATTCTCTGAAGTGACCAGCTCAAGCACTTTTTGAACCGTTTTGGATGCTATTCGTGTGCCATCGAGTCTCCCCGTAGAGGACCCGCATTGCAAGGCACCACAGAGAGCCCGGCATATATACACAGCTGCCAGGATTTGCATTGTAGAAGAGGAATCAGAATTGACTTTCAAGCAACGGGAAAGTACGCACATAGTGGCGGCACAAGCTTATTCGCACCATGACACAGGGATTGGCCATTGGGGCTACTTTAGAGACAGTGCACAACGATAGATCGAGCAAGCAGAACAGACCCAAGTTCGATATTCTCTACAGAACTTCTAAATGGAGGCTTCAATTTTGTTCTAATCTGTTTTGGAAACTACAGATCAGTAGATATTGATCGCGCTGCAGGCCCTCGTCGTGGCTGCCATCCATCCCACAACTCAACTCTTCATTTTCTTCGTAGTAAAGAAAGCGGTCTTCAGGGGCTTGTAAGCACTTTCATAGCAAAGGAATCTTAGCTACAAAGCCCGCAGAATATTGCAGAACTAACTTCGTCTATAAGCAGAAGGATTACGACGGTTCTCTGCGCCGTCAGATACACCGGAGCGGCGACCAAGATAGGGGGTTCATCTACCGTCTTGCTACTAATGTGGGGGCACATTGGACAGACAAGAGCGGTAGAGTTAAGAGTAATGAGCCGAAACGGAAGGAATTACTGCATTACCAGTAACAAAAGCGCCTCTTGAATTTGCCAGCTCTGGAGCAGATGAGGCATATCATGAAATATTACTGCGAAGTGAACAGGCACTAAACAAAATATGCTAAAGCGTGTGAAACTCGAAGAACACTTCCAACTTGCTTTTGTGACAAACTGGGGGGAATTTATCTTCGCTGCGTAGTCGGAGATGCAGCTCGACAGAAAGATTCCTAGAGGGAAGCTGGTACATGTGATGCCATCCACTGGGTTACGACCCACTTTGAACACAGCAGCAACTGCAGTACTTAGAAAGCTGGATGGAAACAAGAAGCCAGCCTGCGAACCCACTGGTTCAGTAGTTATGTCTGCGCCTCCTGGCAAGGTTCGATCGACTCCCCCCCGCACTAAGTTCCTAAAACCAAAAGGAATCCCGAAGCTTCACTGGACAACTGTGCACTCAAGTTTTGGCAACAGAGACCGCAGCGGAAGCACGTCGAGCATTGTCTCCTCTCGTTGGCTTCCCAGTTCTCCACACATGGCACGCGCCCCTTGTTCCGGTGTAATATCAACGGGGCTATTTGACCCGACCTTGAAGAGCAATCAGCTACAGGCTGACGAGAGGTCATGGAGAATGCTGGAGAGGCGAAAACTTCGTAAAGCTGGACAGCACAGCAATTCAATAAAAGGCGAAGGTGCGTTAACTACTGGCATTGTGCAAAAACAGCCCAACAACAAGGTTGATGAAAAGCAGGGGTGCCACATTACACCTCATGAAGGCATTTCGCAGGATGGGACGAGAAGAGCTTCTCTCGCAAAACTCCTTCTATCGTGCCCTACTTTTCGGGAAACTCTAGGAATTGTTGCTCCGAGGTAGCTATGGCTAGGCTCAATCCTTGAGCAACTAGGCCCACACAGAAGAAAGCCTATGCTCGGTTGAATACTTGGCTGGGTCGCAGTGTTTGCAACGATAGGTAGGCGATGATTTTTCACCATACGCGTCTTAGGTTCCTTTGACGCGCGCGAGAGCAAACGTGAGAGCCCTACCTGGACACGAACATGCTGCTTAATAATAAAGCGAACCAGTAACATGTGTGTCTAAAATCTCCGGGTTTAAAATTGTGAAGGAGTCAGCAGATGGGGTTTCCAGCAGTTCGGCAGGTCCGCTGCCTCTAGTGCTGGGGGCAAACAGCAAATCAGAACGCTTCAGGGAGATTGGAAGGCCAACTAGAATAATGCAAGAGCCATTGAACTGCACAACTGATGCCCACGAAAACTGCTTGGCCAAAAAGGGGAACTTCGGGGGTTTTGCATGCAACGCCTCTGCTATTCTGGGGCGCCACGGTTAGGCTGCCGCTAGCAAATCGACAGCTCGAAAAATTGGCAAAAGCCAATCGACCCCGCGTTTGAGACTAGATCTGCGCGGTATTGTCGAGCTAGTTTGCAAGTGGACAGCCGTCGAGTATGGGACGGTCCGAGGTTCGTCCCTCTGTACAGTCGTGGTACGAACCATTTCAGTCCAGTCAACATTTCACTTCTCTTTTGCGTAAGTTTGCAGAAGTAAGTGTGTTAGTCTGCCTGGGTAGCCTAAAACTACTAGCGTGGACGCGCTACAAAATAAAGTTTGACTCAGGCAATTTAAGTAGAATGCCTGTGTGGCGGCAATCTGCAAAGCCGACAGCCGACTAGGTAAGTCCTTCAGAGGTTACTATAAGCCCTAACTACAATGATATATTTTGTGGTCGGCTAAGACAGAGTGCTCTGAGACCGTATTGTGAACACTATGAGGCAAATTTCTTTCTTCCATTGCACGTTGGATCTGTGTTATTTCTGCCAATCCTTCGGTCTGTACAGGTAGGTCTCCTCCAATCCCTTCCCACCAGAGCTGCATGGGGCAATGAAGTACGTGCATTGATGAGAATACATTGTACCAAGCAGCAAGCGTGTGAAACGTGTGATGTTGAACTAACACTGGAATGAGGCAGTATGGCTCCCTACCGGAGTCCGTACCAGTGTCTACGTTGCTTCTAGCGTGTTCGACGAGCTCATTGGAATCTAGTAAGTGTAGGCTGGACTACTTACGCTGTCTATTGGTAGTCGCACCGTTTTCCCAATAGCCATGCGACGTGATGTGAGACCTGGTTAATGGTGTTCGCAAGGAGCTGGGGACCTACGGCTTTCAACGTATTCTGATTCGTCTTATCGCTTATAGATGTTAAATCAATCACAGCATAGCTCACGCTAAGTTTGGCTAAGGCTAAGGCTTTATCATGGCGTTGTATGTTCGCAATTATCAGCAGGCTAAAACCCGTCCAGATCTGCCTCTGAAGCTGGGTCGGACGGTTTACGTCTCGCTCCTGGCATCACTAGTTTCCATTTTTGACAGCGGTCAGCCTTTCTCTTTTTTTCACGGTTTATCCATAGTATTTCCCCTCACAACAGCACTTTTTCTTTTTTATCCAGTGGCTCACTATCCGTTATATTGTTTTGAGTCCTCAGTAATTGCTATTTTCCAAGGCGGATCTAATCTCTTGAGAGATAATCCAATGTTCTCGAACTTAGAACAGAGTTAATGAACATTCCTTACTATTTGGCACATGCCAATCTTGAGAAAAGTCCGTGGTGCCAAATATGTTTTCGCGCTTCCATCGCGCTGAGTGAGTGGCTAAAGCTTCACCGGGTATACAATTTTGAGGAGACAGGTAGCAAAACCGTTGCCCTTTCGACTGATCCTGTAGAGCAGAAAACTGGCTATCAATAACCTATGCATCATCATGCACATCACATGCGTGGCGATGCAGTGGGAGGTCTACTCCAGCAAAATCAGCAGAGAGGCTTAGCGAGGATCGTGATCTGAGAAACCACCTACGAGCCAAAAAAAAGAAAGTTCATCTCCGTTTAGCTGGGAAACGGCTGTTCAAACTTATCCACTGAGAAGTTCTGAGCAGTAGCTTCTAAGGGCTGCAATGAAACCTTACACTTCAGCGGCAGGCCCCCGCAAGCGGGAGCGGGCCAGAGGATGACGGCGGTCTCTAGTGAATTCAATAGCCTTGGCTTGTGAGTTTGCACTATTAATAGCCCGGTTCTCGTTGATAGTTGTCCTGTTTGTTCCGCATTTATTAAGACATTCTTCACTCTGGCAAGGGTAGAACACCACTCCTGATATACGAACATGGGCCTTCCCTGAACTTTGCTTCTAAAGTTTTAGTGCTTCTTTCCTTGATAACTCCACTACGTACTGAGCAAAATCGCTCAGAATGGGTTTCTGAGAACGTCTTGCACGAATCCGCTGATCGTGGCGCCTACGCTCTTGCATCACTCAGCGGCGACGCCGGCATGCTTGAGCATAAGCACCACAGCCCAATTTTATGTTGCCTACAACCTTTGGAGACATTTGATTTGTTTCAATATTAGGAGTGCTTTGTTCCTCCATGTGTACGCCCTCTTTGGCAACACTAATTTTTTGAGGTGATGTATTCGCCTCCCCTTGATTTCTTCTAACTCGGCGGCACACCTGACAACCCCTCACTTTTGCATATTTCGAGGGCTGACTCCTCATTTAAGGCCTTTGCTACCCCATGACTCAAGAGTGCTTTGAAGCTGAAGGCTGAGTCAAGCTCATTCTCCTTGTCGAGTGGGGGGGGCTACTGGCCCGCCCCTGCTGCGATGGCAAAGCCATCGCAGCACTGCTCGATGGTCCATAGTAAAAAGTAGCTTCCATCGCGCAGTGCTGCGATGGCTTCGCC
>NW_013547237.1:0-20018 GCF_000499425.1 Eimeria acervulina
ATATATATATATATATATATATATATATATATATGGGGGGCCTCTTCTTTCCGGTGTCTCCAGGACTATTGCAAAGTGTAGGGGAGACATCTGCATTAGAGAGAATTTAATTATATTAAATTGTTTAAATATACTGCAGCTTAGAACAAAAGATTGAGGGCTGTCTCTATACACTAGAGAGATAAACAAACAAGATTCTCAAGTGTATAGGCAGCTGCACCGCAGAGAACGCTGCAGAGACAAACCGTCATTTGAAAGAGCAGCAACAGCAGCAAATATACCTCAGCAACAGACAGCTGCTGCAACAAGAGCAACAGCAACAGCAGCAGCAGCAGCAGGAGCAACAGCAGCAACAGCAACAGCAGCAGCAACAGCAGCAATAGCAACCTGCTGAAATCGAAGTTATTCAAAGACACGGCAGTCTCTTTTATGCTTTTTAAATTAATAAATAGTGAAAAAAGATAATATAATGCAGAAAACATGCAGCAGGACATAGCAGCAGCAGCAGCTGCTGCTGCTGCTGCTACGGAGCCGACACCGAAGCATAGCAGCACGGGCGCCGGCAGCAGCAGCAGCAGCAGCAGCAAGGCATAGCAGCAGTTTATTATCGAGGGACCCTGGAAGTTTTAAATTCAACATAAGAAGCCAAGGGGATCCCTTTTCTTAGCAGCAAATGTCTATGAACACAGCACCTCTCCAGCAGCAGCAGCAGCAGCAGCAGGAGCACCAGCAGCAGCAGCAGCAGCTGCAGGCGCAGTAGCAACAATAACAACATTAGTATCGTAAACTTCTAAAGAATGACGCCTTCTTATTTCTGTTGGAGCCCTTGAACCTTTGCTGCATCAACAACAACTGCGGCAGTGCCGGCAGCGGCAGCAGCAGCAGCAGCAGCAGCAGCAGAAGGAGCAGCAGCAGCAGCACCAGCTGCAGCAACGCGAACAGAAGCAACGGCAGCGTCAGACGTATCGAATTGGAGAAGGTATATCAGCAGCAGCAGCAGCAGCGGCAGGCCCCGAAGCACGTGCGGCCTGCTTGCACGAACTGCAGCAGCAGCAGCAGCAACTGCAGCAGAAACGGCAATTGCTGCAGCAGCAGCCTCCGCTGCTGCTGCTGGAATAGAGAGGAACACAAACAGTTGCTGCAGCTTGATATCCTCGGCAGCAGGTGAAGCAGCCGAAGCAGCAGCTGGTGCAGCAGCAAAGGCAGCAGCACGAGCAGCAGCAGCAAATAGACGAACATAAGACAATGGGGAACTCTGCATCTACAGGGGAGGCAGGTAAGGGCTGCTGCTGCTGCTGCTGCTGCTGCTGCTGCTGCTGCTTCAGCCCTGCTTTTAACTCGCTGTGGCTGCCTGATAGACTCTTGGCGTGCAAGCATGTGTTGCTCTCCCCTTAGTGCTGCTGCTGCTGCTGTTGCTGCTGGTGCTGCTGCTGCTGCTGCTTGCAGGCTTTCGGGTGCTGCGCGTACACCCGGGGAGTCCAGCGGAAGGCGGAGACTTCGAATTATTTTTTGATTTTATCGTTCAAATAGAAAATGAACTCCTCTGCACTCCTGAGGTGTGCATACACCCCAACTCTAAACCCTAAACCCTAAACCCTAAACCCTAATCTTTAGGGACTTTGGTAGGCCTGCCTTGAGCGGGCTTAGCGCCGATGCTCGGGGAGCGAGTGCTGCTGGTCTTGCTGCTGCTGCTGCTGCTGCAGCAAGCGAGTTTTGCTGCTTCTGGCTGCGGTTCCTGTTGCTGTTGCTGCTGCTGCAGCAGCATGGGTTGCCTCTGCTCTACTGGCTGCTGCTGCTGCTGCTGCTGCTGCACCGGTTGCTGCTTGTGCTGCTGCTGCACTGGCTGCTTGTGCTGCTGCTGTGCTGCTGCTGCGTTTGCATGCAGGTGTCTGTACAGTCGGTGTTGAAGCGAATTGATGCTGAGGAGGGAAGGCCCCTGAGACTGACTGTGTACAATGCGAGACACCGAATGAACCGAGGCAAGGGTTTAGGGTTTAGGGTTTAGGGGTTGGTTGCTATTGCTCTCCCCTCAGCTGCTGCTGCTGCTTCTCCTGCTGCTTCTGTTATCTCCTGAGTTGCTGCTGGTTATGCCGCATGCATTGCATGTTTTGTCTCAACTGAATTGCATGATATATATATATATATATAATCATTTAAGGGTATTAGGGTATTAGGGTTTAGGGTTTAGGGTTTAGAGTTTGTTTGTTTGTGCATTGCAGAGGTGTACATACAGCCGGCGCGCTCGAACTCTTCTTTGCCTTTGCTTGGCTTGGGGCTGCACTTTGCTTCTTTTGAGGATTCTCTTTGCTCTCCTCTCAGAGTTCTAGGGGTTTTCACGAACTCACCAGCAGAACGAGCGGGTCTTAGAGCAGGCTCAGATTATATTTTAGGCGATGATAGGGTAGGCTTGAGCTGTATCCTTTTGCTGTTCTTCTGTCTCTTTTCTTTACTTTCTTCTGTCTCTCTTCTTTACTTTCTTCTGTCTCCTTTCGCTGTTCTTTCGTCTCTTTTATTCACCTTCTTCTGTCTCTTTTCTTTACTCTTGTCTGTCTCCTTTCGCTGTTCTTCTGTCTCCTTTCTTTATTCTTTGTTGTTTCCTGTTGCTGTCCTTTTGTCTCTTTTCTTTACTTTTTTCTGTCTCCTTTTTCTTCTTTTGTCTCCTTTCGCTGTTCTTTTGTCTCCTTTCGCTGTTCTTCTGTCTCCTTTCTTTATTTTTTGTTGTCTCCTGTTGCTGTTCTTTTGTCTCTTTACTTTTTTCTGTCTCCTTTTTCTTCTTTTGTCTCCTTTCTAAATCTTTTTGTCTCTTTTCGCTGTTCTTTTGTCTCCTTTCATCATTTGTTTGTCTCCTTTGTCTCTTTTTTTGTCTCTTCTTTTGTCTCTTCTTTCTTGTGTCTCTTCTTTTGTCTCCTTTGTCTCCTTCGTTTTCTCTCCTCTTCTGTGTTTGTCTTGTTTGTCTCCTTCGGCTATCTTCTGCCTGTTGTTATTTTTTTATTTATCTATTTATTTTATTATTTATTTTATTATTTATTTATTTTATTCATTTGTTTATTTTGCTTATTCTGTGTTTATTTGTTTGTCTTTTGTCTTGTCTCCTCTTCCTGCTGCCCCTTCTGTCTCCTCCGCTTCTAACCGCTCGGTGCTGCTGTTGCTGCTGCTGTTGCTGCTGTTGCTGCTGCTGTTGCTGCTGCTGTTGCTGCTGTTGCTGCTGCTGCAGGGAGCTTACCGGGGTGTCTCTGACCTTATAATGGGTGCGGAGGAGCACTTGGGCTCCTCTTTGTCTCTTTTTGTCTTTAATAAAGACACGGAGACAATCAGAAAAGTTAATCTGCAGCCAAGAGACGACTGGGGAGGAGACGGCTGGTAGGCTCTTGCTGCTGCTGCTGCTGCTGCTGCTGCTGTTGCTGTTGCTGCTGCTGGTGCTTTGCCTGTCCTTGCTGCTGCTCTTGTTCTAGCTGCTCTTGCTGCAGTCGGTACTGCTGTTGCTGCAGTTGCTGTTGTTGCTGCTGCTTGGCCTGCCCTTGGTGTTGCAGCTGCTGTTGCTGCCGCTGCTTCAGCTGCTCTTGCTGCTGCTGCTGGACCGCTGCCGCTGCTGCTAATACTGTTTTTGTTGCTGTTGGTGTTGGTGTTGCTGGCTGCTGCTGCTACTGCTATCTTCGCCGCTTCGCCGTTGTTGCTGTTGCTGCTGCTGCTGCTTCCTGCTGCTGCTTCTGCTGGCGGTGGTTCCGTATCTGCTGCTGCTGCAGCTGCTGCTCGCGGCAACTTCTTGCTGATGCTGCTGCTGTTGCTGGTGCATGCGTTTGTGTTGCTGCAGCCTTGGCTGTGATGTGGGGTCTGGCTTCCTGCATAGAGTTCCCTTCTCTAGAACAGCAAAGGATGTAGTCGCAGCAGCAGCAGCAGCAGCAGCAGCTCCTGCTGCAGCAACGGCAGCAGCTGCTGGAGACGAATCCGATCGCTCTATTTGTTTGCAGCCGCAGCAGCAACAAAACTACCAACAGCAGCAGCAGCAGCAGCAGGTGCGTAAGTTGCTACTTGGGGAATAGATGCACCCTTGTTGCTGCTCTGCTGTCGCTGCTTGTGTTGCTGCTGCTGTTGCTGCTGCTATTGCTGCTGCTGCTGCTGAAGTGAATTGAGTTTGCTGCTTTTGTTTAGTAGGTGTGCTTTATATTGGAGTATTTAGAAAACCACAGATGCCGCTGTGTATGTGTATGTGCAGGACCTATCAGCAGCAGCAACAGCAGCAGCAGCAGCAGCAGCAGCAGCAGCAGGATTGGGAATGGCTCCTATGGATGCCTCTGATCCTGCAGCAGCAGATATGCTCACTTCCTGTCTCCTCCTCCCCACAACAAATTCTCCTTTAAGGGACCCCGCCTTCGTTGGATCCTCTGCTGCGGACTTGCAGTGTACGTACACCTCATCTGTGGGGCTGCAGCAGCAGCTGCCTATACACCCCAGAGGCCCGTGGGGCTGCATGCACGCGTCTCCCCGATTATAGTATATTTCTGCTGCTTTTACACACACAAAAGAAAGACCTGTGATGGCTTATGCAGCAGCAGTGGCAACAGCAACTGCTGCTGCTGCTGCTGATGATGATGAAATGCATGCTTATGTTGTTACTGCTGCTGCTGCTTGGTTTTTGCTGTTGCTGTTGCTGCAGCAGAAGGGTTTCTCCTAGGCGGGTTCGGCGTTCCTGGCGGTGAGCGCATGAGCCTTTGAGGCTCTTGTGCTGCTGTTGCCGCTGCTAGCTTGCGCAGCAGCCCCAGCAGCAGCAGCAGCAGCAGCAGCAGCAGCAGCAACGGCACCAGGTCCCAGTGTATGTACACTGCAGATCCAGACATGGAAAGACAGGTTTCCTGTTTTTTGTTGAATAGCCTTGAGAGCTATTTGCTGCTCCTAGATCACAGCCGCATGCGAGGCCCGCGGGCAGCAGCAGCGAGTGCAGCAGCAGCAGCAGCAGCAACAACAACAGACACTGCTGCTGCTGATTCTTTTCTTTCTGCTGCTGCAGCAAATGCTGCAGCAGCACTTCATTTTTTTGTTTTTGGGTCGTCTGGCCTTAACAGAAAGCGCTGGTAACCTTAGCAACAATGCAGTTGCAGCAGCAGGACAGCAGCAGCAGCAACAGCAGCAGCAAGCAGCAGCAGCAGCAGCAGCGGCAAGCAGCAGCAAAACCCAGTTTTGTCTCTGCGTCGGGGGGCCCAAGGGCCCCTAAGAAGTTCTATTAAGGCTAAGGGCCTCGTTTGTTTTTTGTTTAAACTTAAATATCTCTTTCCCTGCGCAAACAATGCAGCAGCAACTGCAACAGAAGCTATAGCAGCAGCAGCTGCAGCGTGTGCTGCTGCTTTTGTTGCTTCTGCTGCTGCTGCGGGGAAGAATCATGTGTCTCTGAGTGCCTCTAAAGGCCTCACCCCGCTGCGGCTTGCGCTGCTGTTTTTTCAGGGGGCCGCAGTGGAAACTTGCAGCAGCAGCAGCAGCAGCAGCAGCAGCAGCAGCCACAACAGCAGCAGCAGAATACAGTGGAGCAGCTATTGCAGGAGCGGAGCGCTGCCTTCGCTGACAACGCGAAGAGTGCATGTGAGGCCCGCAGCTCGTTTTCATTTGCTTAAGCGGCGTATTAGGGTTTAGGGTTTAGCGTTTAGGGTTTAGGGTTTAGGGTTTAGGGTTTGCGAAGGAGGTTCTGGGCGTTGCCTGCATGCAGATCTGGCTTATGACCTTCCTTATGCTGCAGCAATAATTAGTAGATCGGGGGTTGTCCTAGAAGGCAAGCGCGCGTGTTGCTGCTGCTGCTGCTGCTGCTGCTGCTGCTGCTGCGGGGACAGTTGGTGCTGCTGCTTCTTATTTGGTTGCTGCTGCTGGCAAGTTGCTGCTGCAGCGTTGAGTGTTTTTTTGCTGCTCTTAGGGCCCCCACGTCCAGGGCAGATCAGCATGCAGACCTTCTGAAGCAGCAGACGCGCGTTATGCGGCGTTGCTGCTGCTGCTGCTGCTGCACCTGTTTGCTGCTGCTGCTGCACTTGCTACTGCTGCTGCTGCACATGCTGCTGCTGCTGCGGTGGTTGCTGACAACACCAAGACACCCTGTTGATGCCTCTCACGCTCTGGTGGGCTTCTTCCGCAGCAGCAGGAGTTGCAGCTGCTGCAACAGCAGCGGCAACAGTTGCGGCAGCATTAGCTACAGCAGCAACAGCTGCATCAGCAATGACTGCAGCAGCAGTAGTATCTGCTGCTGCTGTTAGTGTTGCTGCTGCGAACGTATGCGCCCCACACTTAGTAGGAGAGCAGAGCTGCAGATACACCTCGGGGACTAATGATTTCTCATTTGTTTATTTGTTTGTATATTTAAATGCATGTATTCTACATTGTTTGTGCATGCGGGAGGTGCCTATACACCGAAAGAGCAGCAGATAATACCGCGGGCAAGAGACACTTAGTCGGTTGCTCTACTGCTGCTGCTGTGTCTTGTTGCTGTTGCTCATGCTGTTGCTATTGCTGTTTGTGTTGCTGCTGCTGCTGCTGCGCGTGGTGCTACGGCTTTAAGGGGTCCTTTAGATGCACCAGGTAGACAGAGAAGATAGAGGAGACAGCAGCAGCAGCAGCAGCAGCAGCAGAAACCGTCTCCTAGTGCCTGTCTCCTCTCCGTCTCTTCTCTTGCACAGTAGATACATTCCAAGAGACATTCGCTGCAGCAAGAAGGCTGTAGCTAGCACAGCTATGCAGGAGTGCTAGCTAGCTGCAGTCAGCCAGCATCTAGCTAGCTAGCTAGCATATAGTGCTAGCTAGCTGCTAGCTAGCTGCAGCTAGCTGCATACTGTGGGGCCCGCCGTGCAGAGACAGCTGGGGTGAAGCAGCCTTTTGCTGTCTGCTCGGCGCTGCACTGAAGAGGAGACGCAGAGTAGAATGTAGCAGCAAAGTGGCGTCGAGCTGAGGTGTATAGGCAGCTTGGAGACAGTTAATACCAAACAAACAAAAGCTCTCTGTCTCCTCGTAGCCCCCCTCCGGCTATCTTAAAGTTAATGTTAGGAGACCCTCAGAGGGTGCATGCAGTATGCATGCAGATGATTTCGTAATGGAGTTCAAAGAGAGACAGCTTCTGCTCAATTTCGGGTGTCTGTACACTGCAGCAGTGGTGCTGCAGCTCGCTCTTTCGTAGAGGCAGTCTCCCAAAGGCTTAGCAGCAGCAGCAGCAACAACAACAGCAGCAGCAGTGTGGTAGGAAGCAGCAAAAGGTATTATACAGCCGGTGATGTTTAGCAAGAAAATGAAGCGGTAGCTACTGTCTCCTGGGTGTCTCCTTTAGGAGTGGTGACAGGAGACAGATATGCTGCTGCTGCAACTGCTGCTGCTGCAGTCGCTGCTGCTGATCTAAAATGCAGCTGCTGCTGCTGCTCCAAGTAGCAACAGCTGCCGCTGTCCCTGCAGCTCTAAAATGCAGCTGCTGCTCAAAGCAGCAACTGCTGCTGCTGTCCCTGCAGCCTTAGCTACAACGCGAAGAGACAATAAGGTTTAGTTTGCTGCTGCTAGCAACACCGGGGAGGCGCTGCTGCTGCATAGAGACATAGTGCCGCAGCAGCAACCGCACGTGCTGCGGCAGCTGCTGCTGCACCTCTGCAGCAGCAGCAAGGAGACAGGCATCAGGAGGGGCAGCTGGAGGCACAGCCAGAATGGCTGGGCCGTAGAGACACACGAGCTCATAAAATAAAGTTCGTAGCAGCAAGCGTGCATGCAGCCCCATTGAATCCCCCTCCGCTGCTGCTGCTGCTTCTGCTGCTGCTGCTGCTTCTGCTGCTGCTGCTGCTGCTGGATTGGGGGCCCCCGGCAATGCCTGCATTTTGCTCTCCATGGTGGCTGCTGCTGGGTAGACGCAGTTAGTGCGGCTGAGAGCAGCAGCATCTGCAGCAGCAGCAGCACATGCAGCACATGCAGCAGCAGCACAGAATGCATGGCAGCAACTGAAAAAGAGAAAATGAATATAGATAAGACGAGAAGAGACAGAAAGGAGACAGAAAAGGAGACAGAAAGGAGACAGAAAGGAGATATAAGGGAGATATAAAGGAGACAGAAAGGAGACAGAAAGGAGACAGAAAGGAGACAAACCTGCTGCCTTCGTGACTGCTACCCAGAGCGCTTTATCCGCCTCAAACACCAACAGCCAGAATGTCTGAGAGGAAGAAGAGGAGACAGAAAAGGAGACAGACAGAATTCAGGAGGAGACACTTGCAGCAGCGCATGCAGCACTGCATGCACAGAGGAGGTGAGCATACACCCCAAACCCACCTTAAAAGAAGAGACCGATATTCCCTCAGACAGCAGCAAAGAAGGCAGCAGCTGGGCAGACACCCGAAGCAATCGTAACAGAGACAGACGGCCTGCAACCGCAACACCACCGCACTTTGCTGCTGCTGCTGCTGTCACTGCTGCTTATGGTGGTGCAGTTGCTGCGCCTTCTGCTCTTGCTGCTGTTCTGGCTGCTGCTGCTGCTGCTGCTGAGAACGGTGCAGGGATGCATCTTGAGCAGCAAACTACTGCGCAGATTGCAGCACCAGCGATTAGCGGGGGCAGCAGCAGCAGCATAGCAGCAGCAGCTAAAGGAGACAGCAGCAGCACGAGAGAAATACCCACCTCCGCAAGTCAGGCTCCCAGCGTTCTGCTGCAGCAGTTGCTGCTGCTGCTGCAGCACCTTCGGCAGCACCTCAGAAGGAGGCAGCGGCACCTCCGCAGGGAAGCTGCAGCAGCAGCAAACAAAGACACACCAAATACCCGCGGCTGCAGTAGGAGCAACAGCTGCTGCTCCTGCTGCTTCTGCCGCTACTGCTCCTGCTGCTGCTGCCGCTACTGCTCCTGCCGTTGCTGCTCTTGCTGCTGCGGCTGCTGCACCTACCCAGCTAGTCGCTGCAGATGGAGACAGCAAAGAGACAGTCCCGGGTCGTCGGGCAGCACATGCGAAGGAAAGTGCAGCACAAGCTGCTGCTGTAGCTGCTCCTGCAGCCGCCTGCTGCTGCTGCTGCTGCTGCTGCTGTTCGATAGCTTGCAGGCCCTTGCAAGCCCCATTGCATGCACCCGCATACGCCATGAGTATCCTGCAGCAGCAGCGCAAACACCGCCTCCAGCTTGTGCTGCTGATGCAGCAGCAGCTGTTTCTGCGGCTGCTGTAGATATCGCTTGTGTACGAGGTGCTGCTGCAGCAGTTGCAGCAGCAGCAGCAGCTGCTGCTGCTGCTATTGCTGCAACTGCACTTACTGGGGTTTTCGGAGACAGCAACAAGCTCCCTATACACCGCATCAAGGGCGGGCTCCGCGCCTTCCCTATACCAGCACCAGCAGCAGCAACAGCAGCAACATCAACAGCAGTAACAGCAGCAACAACAGCAACATCAGCAGCAACAGCAGCAGCAAACATAGTTAAGTTGGAAACGGCACAAGCAGCACATGCAAAGGAGACACCGCAACAGGAGACAGTACTCTAAGATGGCACTCGGAGACACGCAAGAGCGCAGTAGCAGCAGCAGCAGCAGCAGCAACAGCAGCAGCAGCAGCAACAGCAGCAGCAAGACGCTTACCCTGCAATGTCAAGAGGGACAAGAACGTCTTCGGCTCGGAGGTCTACGGCGTGGCTTTGCAACACCTCAACCCTGCAGCAGCAGCAGCAGCAGCAGCAGAATCAGCAGCAGCAACAGTAGCAACAACAATAGCAGCAACAGCAATTGCTGCTGCTCCTGCAGCAGATGCGCCCCATCACGCAAGGATGCCTCCACACTAGACGAAAAGAAAAAGCAGAAAGGTTGCAGCAGCAACAGTAGCAGCAACAGCAGCAGCAGCGGGTCCTACCATGCAGCTCCTGTGACAGTCTGCTGCTCTCCCAGCTGCAGCGCTTTACACACTCCGAGCAGCAGCAGGACAATCCATCTCACGTGGCTGCAGCAGCAGCAACAGCAGCAGCAGCAGGATGTACAGGGCTTACAGCAAACAAAGACGGAGAGCAGCAGGAGGCAGCCAGGCGAGCGCAGAGAAAAACCCGACGGCTCCCTTTCGTGCCGCATAGGCGTGGGGTGCCTGTACAGCTGAATCTGCCGCAGTACCAGCAGCAGAAGCAGCAGCAGCAGCAGCAGCAGCAGCTGCTGCTGCTGCTGCAGGAGGAGCAGCCACGGCAGCAGAATCGACGTACACAGAAGGATCGCTCACCAGCGCCAGAGACAAAAAAGCTACAACAGATTCCAACAGAGACGGGGAATCCTGCAAACAGCAGCAGCAGCAGCAACAGCAGCAGCAGCAGCAGCGGGCAACATCAGTTAGCAGCAGCAGCGGGTTTTGCTGCACTCGAAAGCAACTGCAAGGTCTCATTGTGCGTCTTCTATTTAACTCTTCGTCGCTCGCTGCCACAGCTAGCTGCATGCCTTCTGCTGCTGCAGCAGCAACAGCCCCTGCTGCGAGTTCCGCAGCAGGATCGCCCGCTGCTGCTGCTGCTGCAGCTCCTGCTGCTGCTTACTTGCATGCGCTGCAGCAGCAGCTCCATAGTTAGAGGAGGATCGAGCAGCTGGCGCTGCAGCGGCCCTGGGAGAAGGCCTCCCCAGGCGTCTGTTGAGTCAATGGGGCTCATACTTTGCTGCTGCTGCTGCTGCTGCTGCTGCAGCTGCTCTGCTGCTGCAGCACGCCGGGTGTTGCACACAGCGATCAGCAGCAAAGTCGGCGCATCTTCAAAAGACGCCGCCAAGGCCGCTGTCAGCGGTGTGGAGGAGACTGCAGCAGCAGCAGCAGCAACAGCAGCAGCAGCAACAGCAGCAGCAAGCATGGTTCTATGGTGTTTCTTTCACCTCGCATGCATTAACAGAAGCATGTGGGGTGTCTCTGTTTATGGCTGCTGCGTTTGAGGTGTATGTGCAGCTGTCTCCTTGTCTCCTCCTCTCACCTGCGAGCTTAGGGCCCCCCCCACAGCGCACAGATGCTGCAGTGTCTTCAACAAGGCGAAGCCGGCACAAGACACGGGCCTGCGTGTCTTGCTGCTGCAGCAGCAGGCGCTGCAGCGCCTGCTGCTGCAGCGGCGTTAGCAGCATCGGGGGCCCCTCCGCAGCAACGCAGCCGCTCAGACCTCCTGTAGCTGCTGCTGCTAGATCAGCACAGGACGATAGAAGCTCCTGCTGCTCCTGTTGTTGCTGCTGCTGCTGTTGCTGCAGCTGCTGCTCAGCCAATAGACGCAGAAAGGCTTCAGAAGGCCGCAGCAACCCGCATAGACGCAGCACCCCTTCGCACGACCTAAAAGCAGCGCAAAGACACTCCTGCAGCAGCAACAGCAGCAACAACAGCAGCAGCGACAGCAGCAGCAACACCAACAGCAGCAGCAGCAGCAACAGCAGCAACAGCAACGGCAGCAAAATGTAATAGTTTCCTGCCCCAAGCTTCTCCTTGTGTCTCTGTTTATCTGTCTCTCTGCTGTGTCTCTACTGTCTGTCTCCGTCTCAGCAATATCTGTCTCTCTAGTATGTGCAGTTGTCTCTGTCTCTTTCTTTTGGTGTCTCCTTTGCTTCTGTCTCCTTTAGACGCACCAGCTGCAGCTTCTCCCGGTGTCTCTGCTGCTGGCCTTGTCCCAGGGCCTCTAGCGTCTGCCGCTGCAGCAGCGGGAAGGCAGGTACTGCTGCTGCTGCTGCTGCTGCTGCAAGCTGTCGCTGCAGCGCAGCCACGACGCCGTCGCATGCAGAGCAGCAAAGAGCAGCAGCGCGTAGCTCAAGGGAATCTGCAGCAGCAGCAGCAAACAAAAACAACAGAGTGCCTCCAGCAGCAGCAGCAGCAACATATGCTGCAGCAGCAACAGTATGGGCTACGTCAACAGCAACATCTGCTACAGCAGCAGCAACAGTTGCTGCAGCAGCAACAGTTACTGCAGCAGCAACAGTTACTGCAGCAGCACTACCCTTCGTCCCCACAGCACCACTGGACAGGACAGCAGCAGCCGCATTGGCAGCAGCAGCGCCGCGACAACGACAGCAACAGCAGCAGCAATGACAGCAGCAGCAGCAGCAGCAGCAGCAGCAGCAGCAACAGAAGCAGCAGCTCCTCTTCACCTGATCCGTCTTCGCGCAGCAGCTTGACGCCCAGAGGCCAATCTTCTGATGGCTGCAGCAGCAAATGTACGAATTCCCTGGTGTCACTTAAATCGCTGCTGCTGCTGCTGCTGCTGCCGCTGCTGCTGCTGCTGATGCGGGGCAGCAGCAACGCCATAACCGAATCGAGGAGACAGTTGAGGAGTTGCAGCCATGAGGTGCACTCTGCAATATCTCTGGTCTCCTCTGTGGGCTGCTGAAACAGCAGCAGCACGTCTTGCTGCTGCTGCTGCTGCTGCTGCTGCTGCTTAAGCCCCACTGCCCGTCTCAAACACTCCACCGTCTCCAAACCCCCGTGTGGCTGCTGCAGGACTGCAGCAACAACCGCAGCAAACGGCAGCCGTACAAATACCTCCCAGTCGCTGCTGCTGCTGCTGCTGCTGCTGCTGCTGCTGCTGCTCTGCTCTGTTATCATCTGCTGTAGGCGCAACAACAAGGCGCAGCGCCACAGCCTCCGGGTCTCCAGCTGCTGCTGCGTTGTGTTGCTGCAGCAGAGGCGTTCGCTGCTGCGGAAGATGGTCTCATCTATGCTGCTGCTGCTGTTGCTGCTGAATGGCTGCTGCTGCTGCTGCTGTCGCTGCTGCTGCTGCCGCTGCAGCAGCAGCTCCTCCTGTTCCCTCTCATTTAACTCGGGGTTCCGCTGCGTGCATGCATGCAGCGGCGGCAGCAGCGCATGCAGCTGCAGCCGAAGCTCATCCAGCAGCCCCACAGCCTCGTGCCTGCAGCAGCAGCAGCCGCAGCAACAACAGGAACAGCAGCAGCACGTGAAGCTGGATGTGTGCAAAGAGCTCCAAAGTGCAGCAGCAGCAACTTGCTGCTGCAGCTGCAGCACAGGGAGCCGGCAATCAGCACCAGCAGCAGCAGCAGCAAAAGCAGAAGCAGCAGCAGAAGCAGACCCACCGCATCTCTGCAGGCATCTGCTGCAGCAGCCGCTGCTGCTGCAAGAAGTGCAGCAGCGAAGCCAAGATAGAGCGGCGGGCCTTGATTGCTGCGGATACACTGCAGAGGCAGCAGCAGCGGCAGCAGCACGTACAGTCGAGGGTTTGCTGCTGCAGCAAGGCCTCGCGCTGCAGCAGCTGCGGCAGCAGCCGCTGCTTGTGGTCTGCTGGTAACCCTAAAACTGCTGAATATTTTGATTGCATTTCAGCAGCAGAAGGTAGCAACCATTCTGCTGCTGTTGCTGCTGCTGCTGTTGTTGCTGCTGCTGCGTGCTGCTGCATGCTGCAGCTGCTGCTGCTGCTGCTGCAGTAGGCCGTGCAGATGTGCGACCTTGCAGCTTCCATCAGCAGCTGATGTGCTGCTGCTGCTATCAGCGTATTACCCCAGGCGCTGCAATCAAACAGAAGCAACCCCAAACCCTAAACCCTAAACCCTAAACCCTAAACCCTCAAGAAAGAGATGACGTAGTCTTAGGTGTACGTACAGCTAAAACATCGCCCCCGCGAATAACGAGACAGCAGCAAATAGAGAGAAAGAGCAGCAGATAACAAAGCAGCAGAGAGAGACAGATGCAGCAGCAAACGAGACTAAAGACAGCACCACTGCTAACCTCTGCTGCAGCTTCCTTATATGCCTCATCTCTGCCTCCACTTTATGCTGCTGGCTTGAGAGAAAGAACTGCAGCGCAGACTCGAGGTGTACGTACACCTCAGCAAACCGCAGAGAAGGACCTCTAGGTGCTGCTGCTGCTGCTGCTGCTGCACTCGAAAGGCTGGGCAGCAACTGCACACAAGGCATCAACTCAAATCCTGTTGGGTATTCGCTGCAGCGCTGCAGTAGACCGCACCTGCAGCTGCTGCTGCTGCTGCAGCTTCCATCTCGGCAGCAGCAGCCGCTGCTGCTGTTGCTGCTGCTGCTGTCCTCATTGGCCTGTACAGCAAGTCTTGCTGCTTCGTTTGGGCTTGCTGCTGCTTCCGACATTTCGCCGGTGTATCCGTTCGTTGCTTCAGCGCTCATTGTGTTTGCTGCTGCTGCTGCTGCTTCTGCTTCTGCTGCTGTTGGTGCTGCAGGCGCTGCTGCTGCTGCCGTCATATCTCCTGCTGCAGCTGAGGCCTCGCCCCTATTGGAGCTTCTCAACAGACAACCAGCATTAAGTTCAAGCTGTTGTGCTAGCTGCTGCTCTGTGCAGTAGGGTCTGAGGTAGAAGAGCCTGAGCTGCTGCTGCTGCCTGCTGCTGCTGCTGCTGCTGCTGCTGCTCGTACTGTTGCAGCGGGGCAGCGGCTGTTGCAGAATGCCGCGACAGTGTTCGATGCAGCTTGTCGCAGCAGCACCTGCCGCTGCTGCTATTGCTGCTGTTGTTGTGGCTGCTGCTGCTGCTTGAGGTGTACAGGCAGCTTCAGGTGTCTGTACACTGTCGGCGGTGAAGGGGGGGGCTGAGCCCCTATGTTTGCGTCTCTTGTTTTATTTCTTTTATCGAAGCAAACAAAAATATATTTAAAACAATTAAAAAGAGACAAAGAAAAAAGAAGATATGTACAGCCAACAATTTGCTGCTCTCTGCATGCACAACGCCAGCCAGCCCCAGGGCTTCGAGTTGCATGCATGCTGCATGCAAGGCCTTCCCTAATCCCTAAACCCTAAACCCTAAACCCTAAACCCTACACCCTAAACCCTAAACCCTGAACCCTAAACCCCACCCCACAACGCCGGCAATCCCTTAAACCCTAGGCACTGCAACCTCTCTGCTGATCCCTTATTACTCCCTCTAAAACCCTAAACCCTAAACCCTAGACAATGCCTTATAAACACTTCAAAAACCCACAACAAACCCGAGCGGGTCGCCTAAACACCGGTCGATGGCACTACACTTTTAAACCCTCTTCGTTGTGTCTCCTCACATAAGTATATTTAAATGTATGTCTTGTCTATATATGTATATATATATATATATATATATATATATGTATACATACTGTTCACAAGCACGCAATCATATAAAAGTATCTAAATGTAGATAAATAAGTAAGTAAATAAATAAATAAATAAATATGCTCAGATTAGAGGATTATTATCTATGCACGCACACCTGTACATGCAAATTAATTCTGTTATATATATATATATATATATATATGTATATATATATATATATGCATAAATAAATAATAAACATATATATATATATATATATATATTAGTATATATTTACAAGTACATCTGAGGAGCATAACTGGCGAGTAGCTGCTGAGAAGATGAAGAAAAAGAAGCGCAAATGTTGTATTGAAAAATAAAATAAATATATTTATTAACAAACTCCCTGTCTGTGTCTTTGCAAACGCCACCTCCCTCCTGGGCTGGTGGGTGCTTTGGGGCTGGCTTTACGCGTTGTTGTATGCATGCATGCATATTGCATGCATGCATCCACGCACTGCATGCACTGCATGCATACAGCAGCAAGCCCTAACCTGCGTATGCATGCATGCATGCGAGCATATCTAGTGTCTCCTGAGTCTCCCTAGAGACAAGCTCAGGCGCGAGATTGCTCTTTTATCCTTTGTTTCTCCCTTCTACGAGAGGTGTATGCACACTCTGAGGTGTATGGATAGCTCTGAGGTGTATGCACATCTATGAGGTGTATGGACAGCTCTGAGGTGTATGGGCAGATCTGAGGTGTATGCCCACCTCTGTGGTGTATGCACAGCTCTGAGGTGTATGCGCACCTCTGAGTCAGCATATGTGGTGGGTTGTAAGGAAAGACAAACTTCTAAACTACCAGCCCCAACATGCATGCACCTGAAATGCATGCGTACATGCATGCATGCATGCATGCATTATTACACCCACGGCTGCTGCTGATGCTGATGCTGCTGCTGCGCATGCAGCCCCGCAGAGGTAGCTGCTTCAGCCAGCTGTATAAGGAGACTCTGAACGTGATAGGCGTTGGGGACACATGTGCGGGCTCGAGATAAATTCAGCCCCACGCTGAGAGGAGACAGAGACAAACCAAAGGAGACAGTTAAAAGGAGACAGAGACAAACAAAAGGAGACACTTAAAAGGAGACAGATAGTGCAAAGGAGACAGAAGGGGATATATGCAGTGATGTACGCAGATAAAAAGGAGGTAGAAGCAGACAAAAGGAGACAGTGCAAGGTTAACAACAGCAAGTAGAGCTGTAACAAATAAAAAAACAAACAGAAGACAGAGACAAAGGCATTAAAAGGAAAGACACACGGCGTCTCCTCCAGTGTCTCTTCAAGGACTGTTGCTGCTGCTGCATACAGCAGCAGCCTAATAACAGCAGCAGCAACAAGACCAGTAAGAGCAACGACAGCAACAGTGGTAGCTGCAACAGCAGCAGCATCAGCAGCAAGAATAGCAGCAGCAAGATATAACTGTGCTTTTAGGCAGCAGGCATATGAAGCGGAGAGAGAGAAGAGAAAGAAGGAGACAGCAGGACGAGGAGACAGCACAAAGGAGACAGATAAAGAGACGAAGAATCAGCTGCAAAAACTCATAAAGCGAGAAGCAAATAAAGCAACAAACAAATAGTAAAAAGAGACAGACCCACAAAAACAAATAAAGAGACAAACAGACGCAAAAGGAGACACAAAAAGAGACACAAGAAGCAGAAAATGAGGAGACACAAAAGGAGACAGCACAAAAAGAGACACAAGAAGCAGAAAATGAGGAGACACAAAAGGAGACAGATAAACATATAAATCAATAAACAAACAAAGAAACAGACAAAGCGAAGTATACAGAGACACAACAAATAAATAAATAAAAGACACAGAGACAGATAGAAAGCAGCACGCCAAACAAAAGGAGGAGACAACTACTACTAGCATCTCGTGTAAATGCATGCATGCATGCATGCATGCGCATGTGCATATCTCTTGAAGCATATATATCTTTTGAGTTTGTTCAATGATATATACAGCAGGAAAAAGAGACAGAAAATACCTGACGGAGATGCAAGTCCTCATAGGCCAGCTCCACTCAGCGTTGCCGTTGCTGCTGGTGTTGCTGCTGCTGCTCTTGTTGCTGCTGCTGCTGTTGCTGCTGCATATACGCATCATGGCCGGGCTGGAGCGAGGAAAGGTTCGCTGTCTGCTGATGCCGCCACCTGAGGAGACACCGCAGCACAGGTGTCTCCAAGGAGGAGACAGTCAGCAGAATGCATGCGCAGGCCTCTGTATCCCTTCCTAAATATATATATATATATATATATATGTATATATATATATATATATATGATACACTGCGGTGTACACACATACACCCGAGAAGCTCTATGCTTCTCCGTCTTTCTTCTTTATCTGTAATATTCGTGTTCATACATATAAACATATAGGCATATATATATATAATATATATATATATATATGCACATATATATAATGTACATATATATAGTATATATATACTATATATATATATATATATATGTATATACGGAGCCATCCCCTCAACCTCGCTGCATGAATATAATAACAAAGCCTTAAAGGGTAAGGAGACGGATGTTTGGGGCTGGCTTATCATGCGAATATGCATGCAAATGCATGCAAATGCATTCAAATGCATGCATGCATGCGGGAATTGGGGCTGGATTGAATTGTTAGGGATTGCGTACCCATATTCCTCGGCAGGGGTTCTGACATCCTGCGGATTTTATAAAAGAGTGATGCTGCAGGTCCTGCTGCTGCCGCTGCTTCTTCTTCTGCTGCTGCTGCTGCTGCTGCTGCTGCAGGGGATGGTCTGGTGCGGGGCGTTGCTGCTTGTGTAGCTGCTGCCGCCGCTGCTGCTGCTGCAGTTTCATAAGCATGGGTTCCGTGCAGCTGTGTCTCCTGCGTGGTGTGGGGTGGAGGTGTCTCCTCGTGGGGATCGTTGGGATCGTGTTGTGGGGCGCGTTCCTGCACGTCCGAGGAGACAGCAAGTGTCTCTTCATCTCCAAACAACTCATATAAATCTTCTTCTCTCCAAGCAAAGCTGCCAATGCATAAATAAAAACCAACAGAACGAAGAAAATCTTCGCCGAACTCCCTCTCCACCACCCGCAGCTGCAACACATAAACAAAGCCCCAAATGCAAACAAACAAGCATGCATGCACGCATGAAAATGCATGCATGCATGCAAACATGGACGGGACAAACACCCACAGCTACGACGCAAAGGAAAAGCCCCAAATAAGGGTATGAGGGTAAACACTCATCATGCATGCATCGGGTGTATGCATGCATGCATACACCTGAAAGACACTTTATGCATGCATGCATGCATGCATCCGTACACTCGAGAGACAGGCAAGAGCTCGCGTGAACGCCCTCTCGCCTCACATGCATTCTGTCCTAAGCATATAAACCCTAAACCCTAAACCCTAAACCCTTAACACTAACCACTAAACCCTAAACCCCAAGACCCATGAAGGAGTTACCAGCAATTGCTTCCGGCTGCATGCAATGTCGCGTACTTCCACAGAGCGAGGCCCTAAGACGACCTCTACCCTGCTATGGTGCTGCTGTTGCTGTTGCTGCTGTTGCTGCTGTTGCTGTTGCTGCTGCTGCTGCTGCTGCTGGTGTTGCTGGTGCTGCTGGTGATGATGATGGCGGTGATGGTGGTGGTGAGTGCTGGTCTTGTATTGTTGTTGTTCTTGTTGGTGTTCCTGCAGTTCCTGATCCTGCTGCTGCTGCTCCTGCTGCTGCTGCTCCTGCTGCTGCTGCTGCTGCTGCTGCTCTTCCTGCTGCTTCAGCAAAGTAGCTCTCAAGTAAGCCAGCAGATCTGTTGCTTGCTGCCTACCGAACGCCTGCTGCATTTCGTCCCAATGCCAATTCAACGTCCCCACAGTCGCCTCCACAAACGATCCCGGGGTTCGTTCCTGTAAGCCCAAGCTATAAACCCTAATAAACCCTAATAAACCCTAATTATACACCCTAAACCCTAAACCCTAATTACAAACCCTAATAAACACTAATTATTAACCATAATTTTAAAACCCTAATTATTAACCCTAACTATATACCCTAATTATAAACCCTAATTATAAACCCTAATGAACCCTAACTATAAACCTTAACTATAAACCCTAATTATAAACCCTAATGAGCCCTAATTGTAAACCCTAATTATAAACCCCAAAAACCCTTATAAACACTAATAAGCCCTGAACAGCATTAATTAACAACAATGAAGTCTAATAAACCCTAATAAACCCTAATACGGCCTAATACACTTAAATAAACCATACTAATCGGTAATAATCTCTAAGAATCCCTGACAAACCCTAATAACCCCTAATAAACCCTCAAACAACCCTGATCAAACCCTAACAAACCCTAGTAAACCCTAATAAAGTGTAGCAGCGCCCCACACATGCCCGAAGAGACAGTCAGAAGAAAAACAAGATACACTGACCTGATAATAATCCATCACTGTGCGAGTGCTCGGCATCCACTCGTGAAGACCCTGAAGAGACGACTCCTCTAAAACTGTCTTCCACAGGCCGTCTCTTGTGCTGTACGTACACCCCAGCAACAAATAAATAAATAAATAAATAAATGTTTTGTATAATTGATGTTCCTGAGAAGAAGAGTTGTTTGGGCTGTGCATATTCTTATCATGCATGTTCTCTTTCTCCTTTCTTTATTGTCTGTCTCTGTCTCCAGTGCATGCATCGATATGTATTTGTTGTGTAGGGTGATTGGAGCTGTCTGTTTATCTGTCTCTCTCTCTCTTTCTATTGCTGTCTCTTTCTATCACTGTCTCTTTTTATATCTGTCTCTGTCTCCGTCTCTGTCTCTCTCTCTATCACTGTCTCTTCTTATATCTGTCTCTGTCTCTGTCTCTGTCTCTGTCTCTGTCTCTGCCTCTCTTTATATCTGTCTCTGTCTCTGTCTGTTTTGTCTCTCTGTCTCTGTCTCTGTCTCTGTCTCTGTCTCTCTTTATATCTGTCTCTGTCTCTGTCTGTTTTGTCTCTCTGTCTCTGTCTCTGTCTC
>NW_013547236.1:0-20550 GCF_000499425.1 Eimeria acervulina
TATATATATATATATATATATATATATATATTATATGCTTGTATACATATATATATGCGTAATATGTAAATAAGCCGAAACATATACATTTGCACATATACACGAAAGAAAAAAGGGGGCTTTTGTGCCCATTAACGCGTACTAGTACTGGTATTGGTAAGGCAAACCTGCACGCCTTAGAGCGCTCCCGCTGTTACATTCATCTGCATGCGCCGGCAGCACCCTCGACATATTTGGTTTACTCTCTGCAACAGTATCCTTCAGGTACTTTATCAGTATAGTGATCGTGAACATTATTGCCAAAAAGCACGTTAAGCTGCATATTTCAGCTTTCAATCGCGCGTAGAGCGGCGGTATCCAAACAGCAACCTGAAGAACTTGAAGAGGTCTCGAGACTTAGAAAAAGTAAGCGTAGTTGCTCGAGGTAGTTGTTTCACTCTTTCTCTCCTGGAACTGCGCAAAGAAAAGTGAAAATTATTATTTTCTACTTAGTTGTGTCCAACGGAGAGGAGGAGGACCTACATTCACTGGCGAGCGTCATTTCCCAGTGAAGGGAGATTAATAGGGTTATTTGTGTGTTAAAAATTGTTAAGGTTTTGAAATGATTTTGAAATTGTGATTTCTGCAGCTATAACGACTGAAATTGGCACACGAGCGCCCAGACCACCGGGCGGGAGGGGTTCAGGTGCACGTGAGGAAAAACACACGGCAAGAGCGCGCGGTTCAGTTCTGTTTTGCAATAAATATTAGCGAAATTAAGCTAAATGAATTTTATATTTATTTGAATAGCTCAGCTGTTGCAATACTGCAGTTACTATCTGAGGATCATAAACCTGCCCCTGCGCCTGCTGGGTCTGCTGGTGCTGCCGAGGCCCGTGGCGGTCTGAGCAGTTTGTCTGTGAGGCCCCCCCTGCTCTGTCCTTTGCCGTAATACGGTTTCATTTATGTGTTTAAATACGAATTATTTTATTTTAATTTCATTAATAACCCCAAAATTTGCTTCAACTTCCTCGGCATCTCGCCCAAGGAGGAGCTTCCGATTGGCAGAGGGCCATCAAATGAAGACCATTAGATGGCCCGTTGCAAATCGGAAGCTCCTCTTGGGGCTGTATAAAGAACAACGGACAGCTCGACAAACAAATAACAAAAACAACGAGACATAGGGTCAACCTGCCGGCCTAGAGCTTCTTTCTGGAAGAGGTTCAGGGTCCCTTCCTTAGGCAAATCCTCTTTTGGGGGGAATTCCGCCGCAGTTTTGGTTGCCGACGAAGCAGCAGTAACAACAACAGCAACACTAACGGTACCTGCAGCAGTCGTTGGACTCTCAGCCGCCGTAGCATCACCACCCCTAGCAGCCAGAACACCAGCAGCTCCAACATCATCATCAGCAGTAGCAGTACCACCATCTTCAACGGCCGCAATAAGAGCAGAAGTAGCAGCAACAGCAGCAGGACCAGCTTGAGGGGGAGCAGCAGCTGTATGATGAGTGTCCGCAGCAGCAACAACCAGGATGACTGGCTTAGCTTCTTCTCGTTTCCCCACTGAAGTACCTTCCACCTTCGCTCAGGCACAGGTTTCCATTCGCCTGCGCCCCCCTACTATCTCTGCTGCTGCTGCTGCAGTTGGGGGCCCCTTGTATTCTGTTGTTTCAAAGAACTGCATTTCAGTTGCTCTTCCGGGAGCGGCAAAAGAAAAAGCAAATGCATCTCCTGCTAGCCCCACGTCAGCCCCCTCTACTTCCTTCGGTGTCAGCGGGGAGTGCGTATAAACCCTAAACCGTCGCCCAAACACTCCTTCAACAGGAATTCCGAGAAGGCGCCTCCAGAAAGCGCTTCGCCCTCGTTTCCTTGGGTCCCCCTAGCTTGTTTTTGTTTTTAGTGTACGACAGAGACGAGGGTGCATATAAATATGTATATATATATGTACATATGCATACGTAAATATATATATGTTTGTATATACACTGACATTTCTGCATTGTTGTGCGTCTGTAGGGTTTTTGATGCGAATGCGGGCAACACGGCTCTGTATGTGAACACCCTCCAGCCTCTTGTGCTCTCATCAACAGAAGTCAGGCGCAAACCCTAAAGCCTAAACCTTCAAGAGTTGTTTCTCCAAATCTTTTCCACTCGCCAGTGTCCCCGTGTCTCTAGCAACTCAGGCCTGGCACTCCATACAGTCAACGCCTCTTTGCTGCTGCTGCTGTTGCTATTGGCCTGGGCTTGTGAGCAGGGAATAAGCAGTTTGGTGATAGCCTGCGGCACTTCTGCTAGTGGCAAATCGCATTCTCTTTTCGGATCCCATCAGTCTCCAGGATTAATATTTTCTGCTCTTTCCGATCTCTTTTCACATATCGCCTCGTACAACAACCCCACCTCCGCATCTGCAAAGCACATACCCTCTTGTGCTGCTGACGCCACTTGGACAGGGGGCCTCTTAGGAGCCCCCCAGAAATCTCCCACGGGCACCAACAACAGACCCTTGGGGACTCTTCGTGGGAGCCCCTCTGAGGGCCCTCCTGAAGGCCCTTCTGGGGGCCCCTCCGGGGGCCCTTCTAGGAAGCCTTCTGGGGAATCTTCTGGGGGCCCGTCCAAGGGTTCTTGTAATTGTCCCTGCGAAGAGGCAGGCGTGCTGGGTGGTGAGTTTAGCGTGCGTATTTCTTTTGTGGAGATTCGAGGGGAAGATGTGGGGGATTTGCTGCGGGGCTGTGAGGGGCATTATTGGCCTGGGCAGCGGATTCCACCCGTGTGTACAAGAGATTCGGAGAGAAAAGGAGATAGCAACGGAGAGACACATAGTCCTGTTAAAGAAGCAGATGTACACACACTCGAAGAAGCCGTGCACCTCGTGGCAAGGTAAGGGGATAATGATACGCACTATGCCCCACAACCCTAAGTGCTGTACACAAAGAAAAACACAAAGAAAACCCCACGCATAGAGAGAAGAACAAAAACCACAAACAAACACCGCAACGAGAAAAAAGCAAAAGGAGACAAAATGTCTGTCTCTTATCTTTCTTGAAGCGGGAAGGCGATCGGTTGCTGCCCCCAAGGCACACAAACAGAGCATTTTTGCCGTTGGCTCTCTGTCGCCGTTTCTCGTGTACTTCAGCCTCTTCTCCGGTCTCCATCCAGATTTTTTTAATCGCCTATCCTATGTGTCACCCGTTCACCTGCGTGTCTGTTTCTGTACTTCGTCGTCTGTACCTGTCTTTTTCTCTGTCTTTTCTGTCTCGGCCCTAGCCGCTTTGCTTGTCTCCACCTCTGTCCGTTACCTTTGTCTTTGCTTTTGCCTGTCTCTCCTCTGTAGGTCCCAGTATCTGCCTCTGTCCTGTGGTTTTGTCTTTGTCCGTGTCGTTTTCTTTTTCTTTGCATGTCTTTTTGTCTCGAAATTTTCCTTTGCATTTGTTCTTATCTTTGTCTGTCTTTTCTGTCTGTGGCTGTTGCTGTCTCTGTCTTTTGTCTGCTTCTCTGCCATGGTTCCGTTTCGGTTTTTGCCGTTTGTATAAAATGTCAGGGATAAAACCGAGGCGCCTGCAATTTCTTCCGTCTAGTCTGTTTTGTCTTTGATATTAGTTTATTTATTTCTGAATTTCTGTATTTATTAATAGCTATATTATTGGTTGTTTGTTTGGTTGTGCATCAGGGCTGTCGCATTCAAGAAGGCAAGAGACGCTGTCTTGGGCAGTGAGGGGACCAACTGTCTCCTCAGACTGTCTGTGGAGCGAGCGTGTTGTCTCCTTTGCCCCCAGCACTCCCCTGCAGCAGCAGCAGCAGCAAGAGCAGCAGAGGGGAGAGGGGCAAGGGCAAGGCCAGTAGACGAAGGGAGACAGACTGAGGCTTCCTCTCCCAAGGAGTCAGTTTCAATCCTAAAGGCAGATATTACTTTCTTCGAGGCCGCCGGAGTAGAGACACTCTTGAACCAGCCTTCAGGTTTGTTTGTTGTGTTTGGCTTTTTCTGTACTCTTTGTACCACAGCATCCCCTCTACGAGCGCCAATACCTGCGTCTCTAGCATCTGCGCTAGTAGCTTGTGCATCTGTAGCAGCGGCTGTGGCACTTACGGCAGCAAGATAAGGATCTGCAGCAGCGGCAGCAGCAGCTGCAGCAGGATAATAAGATACGACGGGAATGGGGTATGTGTGCATATGCGGTGGTTGTTGGCTCAGGAAGTTCGGTTAACAGGAGTTTGTTTTATCTGACAGAGTGTCTGCTGCGTCTATCGGAGTCCCCTGCTTCTTTGGATTCATTTGCATGGGGGGCGTCCGCAGCAACAACTCTTTTGAGGGGCCCCCTTGAGGCTCCCGGCTTTCTACTACTGCTGGCTACTCTCTGCCCCTCCCGAGAGTCTCTCGCACCTTCTCTCGCCGTCCTTCGCCTCGCCAGCGCAGTTTCCGGCATCCGCAGAAGAATTGAAAGACAGTTCCTGCCTCCCCACAAGTATGCATGCAAGTCTGCACCTGTCCACTGCATTCTACTGCTCCTGAGAATGCTCCTGCTGCTGCTGTTGCACCTGCCGCTGTGCCAAGAACTGTAACTCTACTCCTGCTGCTGTGCTTGCTGTTGCTGCTGACCCTGCTGCCGCGCCTGTTGCTGCAGCTGCAAGGTTTTGTTTGTTTTTCCTGTTGGAGGGCCTCGTATTGAAGGGGGCCCTCGGCGCCTGTATTGTGCCTTTCTCTTAAGTTCCAAGAGGGTTTTATTGGCGTTTGCGCTGTCTTGAACAAAGCAAACCCCAAACTCCTAAATCCTCCGTAACAGCCAAACATTTTTTTGTGGTTGGTCAGGTCCCGCCTGTTCTCTCTTCACCGTTCGGTACTGAGAGAAAGTGAATCGCTCTTTCTCGGTGTCTCCTTGTTGCGGAAACAGCAGAAGCAGCTGCTGCGGTTTCAGAGGCAAAACGAATGGTGGCTCCCAACTACCGAAGAGAGATTGCGGGCTGTTGGCGAAACGCGCGAGAGAATCAGACATCTCCAAGCCAAGGCAAGCAGCTTTAGCGGTGTAGGGTTTAGGGTTTACGGTTTAGGCTGACGGCCTGCCGTCAGCTGCTTGGGGGTTTGCTCCCTATTGGTTAAGCCTGTCGGGCTGGTTGCAAGAAGAAAGCTTAAGAGTTCATGGATTGGAATTTAATACCTATGGTCTGCACATTAGGGTCTAGGGTTTAGGGATTAGGGCTTAGGGTTTGTGGTTGGGCCTGCAGATCCTCTTGGGCGGCGGGGCAGACTGGCGACTTCTGGAGGGGTCTCGCGTAGGTCGTTTGTGCCGCATGCTGGAGCGCCTTCAAGGCAGCAGCCGCTTTATGCGTTTTGCTTTGGCTGAAGAAGAACTCCCTTTTCAATTGCAAGTGCCTTCTGTAGAGCCCTTCAGGGCACCCAAAAGCAGCAAAGCAAAGCATGCACCTTTAAACGTTCCTCCCCTCTCCCTCAAAACGAAAGACAAACCCACGGAGTTCAGCCCTATTGCCGAGGTGCCTATTCACCTTAGCTTATCCGGAACACCAGCAACAGCAGCAGCAACAGCAGCAGCAACAAATGGTGACCCTATTAACCTCACAGCCCTTCACTTCGGCACCGATGATATAGAAGAGGGGCCCCCCTACGCTGGGGAGGGGCCCCCGTACCCCCGGGAAGGCTTCAGTTGCGCAGCTGTTCGCCGTTTGTTCAGCAATGAAAAAAGGGAGGGCCCCTCTCCTGCTGTAAATACACCACAAACAAACGAGACAAAAAGGCCCCCCAGCGGCAATGAAGGGGTCCCCGAGCGAGGGAGCCCCGAGAATCCAGGCCCCGAGGAAAGGGGCCCCGAGGAAAGGGCCCCCCAAGAAGGGAACTCACCCGATCCGCCTGCTGCGGAACCTTCTCCCCATCTTAATGAGGGCCCCGCACTTCTGAGTCCTAACGCCTTCGCTTCACCAGAGACAGCAACAGCAATAGCCGGAGAAGCGGCAGCAGCAGCACCAGCAGGAGGGTTCCGTGAAAACGGGGACACGGAGCCTGAGTTGAATGAAGCCTTAGGTATCGGTACACCAGAAGAGGACTTGCCGGGCGTCATGGGGCCGCAGCAGCCTACTGTTTGGCATCCGCCTCCCCTGAGTATCTCTGAAGCCCTTGTGGTGTACCCACGAGATGTCTCTCCTCTTCCAACACCTCTTTACTCAGAGACAGAAGATGCAAAGGAAAGGGAGGGCGAGGCACAGCACACAAGGCTCTTTTTCAAAGTTCAACTGAGGCTGAAGGCAGAACCTCCTCTTTTTCAGGGGCCCCACGGGAGGGCCTCCCCCGCAAGGCAGCAACAGCAGCAGTTAGCTTCACACTCCACCGCGGAGGAAGAAAAGCACGAGAAGCGCCAGAACAACGCAAACTGTTTCACCCCACGATTCAACACACAAAAGGAAGGGAACGGAGACGATCCCCTCGAGGTGGGTTCCAAAGGCCGCCCTTCAACAGCAACGGCCCCCCGCCACACCAGCAGCAGCAGTAGCGCATCTAATGACAAGGAAGATAGCAGCAGGGTCGGCCGGAAACCGGAGAGATCAGAAGAGAGCAGGAAAAAGCTCTTGAGGGAGGCCTCGGCGCTTCGGGTGAGTCAGAAGTCTTCAAGACGCCATCTCAAGTTGTGCATTCAATGCATGCAGCATGGGTACATGGGCTTCTTCATACTCACCTGGCTGTCTGGAACAGACGTGTGATCCAATATCCTGCTGCTGCTGCTGTGTGCAGAACGAAGTGATGAGCCTCATCCAGGAGAGTCCAACTGACAAGATTTGGGGGCCCCCCCAGCTCGGCATATCTACTTCCCCTAAGAGGGGGCCCAGCCCTTCGCCGCCCATTCTTTCAAATCATATCTGCAGCAGCAGCCCCCGCTTGTCTCCTCGTGACAGAAGCGCCCGTGAGGGCTCTTCTGAGGGGCCCCTGAACCCCACAGGGAGGAGCCCCGTGCAGCAGCGCTGCGCGCAAGTTGCGCGGGCTCAAGATGGGCTTCCAGAGGGCCCCCGGACCATGTCTTGCGGTGCAGGGGGCTCTGGATGCAACCTATACTGCGTGCATGCCCACGTCCCCCTGTCCCCTGCTAACGCTGTCTCTCCGTGCTGGGGCCACCCAGCTCATCAGGGAGCCCCCCAGCCTCAGCAGGCGTATCTTCAGCTTGTTGAAATGCCTTGTGCAGTACCTCCAGGCCCTTGGGGCCCCCCAGGCACTACTTCTTCTGCGGTCACCTGCAAGGAGCACCCGACGACCTGCATGCAGATGGGGGCCCCTGAATACCCGCAGACAGCTCCGGCTGTGCAGATGCAGGGCAACTCCAGGGGTCGCCCAAGGGAACCTCATTTGACTGAAGCTGACCGCCGACTGCCACACTTCAGGGCTTCAAAGGGTGGGGCCTCCTGGGAAGTCCCTGCCCGTCGTGCTGCTACAGAAGCACCATCAGCTCGTACTACAGCAGCGGATGCAAGAGAAGCAGCAGAGGAGGAGGAAGGCAGCAGCTACTGTCTGCCAGAGGAGCCGAGGAGGCGCTACAGGCCAACAGATAGCAAGAGCGATTTACTGCTGCAGAGTTCCCTGAGGCCCTGGACGCGGAGGGGGCGTTCCCCTGCTTCTGCCTCTGTGTCTTCTACGTATCTTCGGGGAAAGACAAGAGCACAGGGCCCTCTTGCTCATCAGACGAGGACGCCTGCACGCGAGTTGCTGGGGGACCCTGGCCCAGAAAAGGGCCCCCAACGAGACACCCGGGCGACCCACCCACGCCAACCTGCAAGCTCACTCCCAGCCTCGCGTGTGCCTCCAACAGCAAATACAGTCCCCAAAATGCCAGCGCCCCACGCTGTACGTACACCTCAATTTGCTGGCCTTCCCGGGCAACTGAGGGCGCCCATCTTTGTCCCCTCGACTGCGGGTGTCTCGGGGGCCCGCCTGAGGCCCCAAAATTACGAGCTGCAGGTCAAGGGCCAGGCGACTCTATTTTGCGGCGGTTGCGACACCAGCAATTCCTCAGGGGGCCTTCCCTCCTCCCTGAGTTCAGCTGCTCCCACAGAAAGAGGAGAAAGGGAAAGGGTAGACAATCAAGCGAAGACCGTCCCCAGAAGCGAGCAGCCTGTTCCAGAAACTGGTGCAGCAGGACCTGCTGCTGCGGCAGCAGCCGCTGCAGCAAGAGAGAGGGACCTCAGCTCCTCTGTCGGAAGAGGGACCGCCCTGCATGGTGCTGCTACTTTTGCACCCAATGATCCACAACGCAGTCAGAGCGGACAACAGCACATGCAACAGCGACTGCCCCAGCAACAGCAACTGCAGCACCACCAGCAGCAACAGCAAGAGCATCAGCAGCAGCACGTGCAGCAGCAGCTAACCGGATCACGAATGCAAGACACCAGAACGTGGAGTGTTTCGGCGCCCCCGTCGCATGCACCAAGTGGTGAAGTTGAGTCCCTACCCAGCCTCTCTGCTGCTGCTCTTTCTTTGAGGGGTGGTCATTCTGAGGGGTCCCCCGGATCTCTGAGGGACCCCAACCATCCACAGACAGGGAACCTGCCTTCTCGAGGGTCGTCAGGCAGTTTCGGCGCCCCCCACAGGGAAGGGACCCCCTCCAGGGGCTGCCCTCCCCTCCAAGTGGCTTCTCCGGGTACGGCGCATCCTGCGTTCCCCCCTGCCACACCACATGTTCAGGTCCTGCACTCGCCTGTTCCCCCCAGCAGCAGTTGCGAGGGACCCCTGAACGGGCCCCCCTCTAGCGCACCTTTTGGCCCCTCTGTATCTTGGGCTCCCGCGTCTTTCAATGGCCTCTGCGGAGTCCAACCTACGTGCAGTCCCAGGGCAATCCGCTGGGTCCCGGGGTTCCCTGGGACACCCCTGCTCCCTTATTTGCCTGCGAGAATTGTAAATGTTGTCAAAAGAAGTCGCGAAGGCATTGCCACAGATTTCGCGCTCGGCAAAGAGAAAAGCAGGACCGTATACCCCCCAGAGCAGCCCCTCAACATTCCCTTGGCTTCGGTGGGCCCCGCGGAGCTCCTCCAAGCAGGCGGCCCCTCTTCCAATAGCGGGGCTTACTGCGCAAAGGTCTTTGGAGGAGAAGGTACAGTGCCGTCTGCTGCAGCAGCTGAAGCAGCAAATCCCTACGCAGGGCCTTCTCCTGTGTCCGTCTGCTGCCAGCCCTCTACTGTGGTACCGGAACAGGCACAGATGCAGCCTATCTTCTTCCCTGGGGGCTCCCAAGAAGAAACAACACCCCAACCCACCTTGCGTCCTCAGGGCCCCTCACCTTACTATGCCTACCCACCAACTCTGTCTGTTTTGGGGTCGCAGGGCCCCGCAATGCCGTACGGGGCACGGGCCCCGCAATTAGCTTCCTCAGGCCCTACCCCAACGGGGCACTCAAGGGGGCCCTCCAGGTGCCCGCGGAGCTCTTCTGTAGGGCCACCGCACGCTCCAGCTCATGGGTCTTCTGAAGTTCGCAGCAGCAGCAGTGGAGCAGCTGCTGCTGCTGCCTCTTTCCGTGAGCATCCGTCGCGTGGGGATCCGGTGACGATGGTGCGCACTGCAAGCATCGAGGAAGACGGAGATGCGAATTGTTTTGATGATTGCTTGGCGGTTCTCAATGCGAGGGTCGGACGCTGCTATCGTAGGAGGCCCAATATGCCTCCAGGACAAACCCTTGCGGGGCTTCCTCCCTGCCCCTTCAGAAGAAGGTGAGCTGCTCTCGCCGCTATTGCTGCTGCTGCTGGACGTTGTTGCTAATGTTCCTGGGTGCGGCTACTGTTGAAGAATGTTACTGTTGCTGCTGCTACATGGTACTGCCGATGTTGCATCCCCTGTGGCTGCTGCACTTGATGCAGTTGCTGCCGCTACCACTAATGCTGCGTTGATCGCTCTCCGCTACTGCCTGCCTCTGTTCAATGTTGTTTCGACCGTTTCAGGAGGAGTGTTTCTCGCGCAAGCAACAGGAAGGCAACCGCCCCCCCGACTTGTGCAGCGGCCAAGCCCCAGGGAGAGCAAGGGGGGGACCCGCACAGCTGCGAACTCAGCATTTCCTGTGGTGTGGGGGGACAGTAAGGTTGAGTTTACAGGGATTATACCTTAAGCGCTACATCTATGCTCCCGATAGATGAAGTGCCGCTCCTCTATTAGACGATGAGGATCAGGGGGAGGCACCCCGAATACGCCTGCTGTTCCTTTCTAGGGCTTGAGATTCAGTAACTTAGGTGGAGGGATTACGGTCAAGGAGATAGACCTTCCCGTCTGGATGCCTCGGCCTTTAATAGCTCACTAGCTGGGAAATCAATATACTTCGCTGGTGATTTGGGTGTAGGCTTTAGGATGCACGAACCCAGAATACTCCCTAGTTTTGCCCACGTGCATGGCAGATATTTAGGCCTTGGGGAACATGTACATTGTAGGTAGAGAAATTGCGTCAGGGAGATGACGCGCTGTGCCAGGAGAACAGGAATGAAGGGCGTTCAAGCCTCTCCGTCCGTCTCTTAAACGAAAGCCTTGAAGTGAAATATGGGGGGAGTCTGCCTACCGGCCACTCGGCTTTGGGTATTGCAGGGTACCCGCTATAGTAAGTTGAAGAAAGTGTTGATTTCAATTATTCTACAGGAATGCGCTCAGGCAACGATACAACAATGAACACGTAGTGCAAAGGCCTGCACGCTGCAACACCTGTACATGCAGTACGCTGCTCGTCACTCGCCAGACTTGCTGAGTAAGCACAAACTGAACCGAGACAACGAGGAGGCAGAACAAACAAATAGGGGAGCTCCTAGTTGATGCGGGAAAGTGCGGGGCGTCTAAATATTCAAAAAAAAGTGAGTATCAGCCCATGCGTCACAGCCGCTCATCCAGGAAGGTACCCTTCACGTCCAACCGACAAACCTTCTAAACAAATGATCTACGAGGAGAAAATATGTCAGAGTAGCAGTAATGCCTCATAAACTGAGTGAAACCCTGCAAAGTCTATCCTCCCCATCGTTAAACACTCTTTCTGCATCGCCCTTCCGCCCGGTGACCACTGGGTTGCCGTGTGCGAAATGCGCTGAGCTGCGGCACGCGTGCATCTTGGGAGGAACAGCTAGAATTATATAAACAGGGTTATAGAGAATATACCTACAAATTCTCCACATCAGCACCGATTTCCATCAGTCTCCACCCCAAAAGAGCAAAAACGCAACGACAGCAATAACCCTAAAGCTGCCATGCACGGCAGAGAGTCGATATAGAACAGAAGGAAATGCAGCCATTATATAAGTATCTTTAATTCTGATATTGGATTAAAGAAAACTCCCTACTGCAGTGCAACTTGAATTAAATGAAATAACTAAGATTTACTTTCCGTTGATCCCCCAACAGGGAAACCCAAGGCTGGGTGGGAAGCGAAGTGACGAGAGCCATTGGAGAGAGCCTGCCGCTGCACAGAAGTTGGATGTTTTTGTGTGCATCGAAGATATAAAGCAAAGTGTTCTTTTTTTCGGTAATGCGTCAAAAGGACGGGGAAATGGGAAGTGTAGAAGCAGTAAGCGCCGCTGTATTATGGCGAGTGTAAGCCACGAGGTGGCTGCCACCTGCAGCACACGGAAGCAGTAGGGAAGGCAGCAACACACAGCGGCAAACATATCCAGCATTTAATCATTCCGTGGAGTTCTGACCGCCTGCGAAGATTCACTGTGCAGAATTTGCGTTTTCAAGAAAAAAGCCTGCTGTTTGGCATTTCTCGTTTGGTTGCTATTTTGTGGCGATGTCTGAGAAGGTGAGGATTATAGGGCGGCCATTCATGTGTATCTTTTTGCTTGTTTCCGCAAAGAACGGCGCATATTGGTGTTTTTTGGGCCAAAGGGGCAGAAGAAACGAGTGTTTGGATCAGACGGCAGGGGAAGGCGAGCAGCTAGACACTGAGGCTATAAATGGGGGTTCGGGGGTCTAGTTTGTAGGCGGATGGCCCAATGATACAGCCGCGGAACAGGCGAAAGGGTGGAACGTGTTTCTTTCTTTTGGTAGTAGCCTGAATAACATGTGCCTTCAACAAAAGCGTACGTGCTGCGTGTGTGTACGGCTCGCGTTGCGTTGTTGTGGGGTGGGATTTGTGACAGCAGCAGGCGGAATCCCGCGACTCAGCTCCACAGACCCAGACGTATGGGACTGTTGAGGAGCTAAGGAAATACATTGAAACCACGCGGGACAGGCTTGTCAACGACCCGCGGACGAAGCAGATGATTGATTCTGGAGAGGTATTTCGGAGGCACCACCGCCCGTGAATGACTGCTGGCTGCCACAGTGAGGGTCAACGGGTTGTAGTTTAGGTTCGGGGTTTAGGCTTTGGTGGTCATGTATGCAGGCAACGTGGGATGAGGTGAAGTCATACTTGAGGGAGCGGGCACCTCAGCGCCTCATCGCCAGCGGCCCCACCACCACCACCTCGACATACACGTACTCTGTAAGCTTGAAGCAGCAGCATCAGCTGCAGTTGAGCTGCATATATACCAGCACGCGATGATATGTATGGAGAGTTTGCCGCGCTTTTAGCAGTTTATTTGGTGGCTGGCTGCCTGTCTGCGTTACGGAAGAGTGACGAGGAGTCCTCGGGCGTGGACTTCTATGATTGTCGTGTTATGCGTTGCATAACTTGAATCGGTCCTGTGGGTGTATGTTTAGCATATATATAATATATATGCACTAATTGTGTATTCAAAAATGTGTGTACGTGCAAGCGCAAATGGAGGTTTCTGTAGACGGTGGTGAGGCCTTTTGTGTCGTGCCGTTAGGGAGGCTGCAGTGGGTATTCTGCCATCTTTTGCCTGGAAGGGGTCAGTTTCTGGGCAGAGCGGCGCCTATTGGCAATCGCAGCAGATGCCAAGAGTAGACGATTTGTGGTTGCGGGTTTGTGCTTGTGCAGGCGGGTTTTTGGTGCCCCGTGACCCAAGGTGGCACGTTTACGGCGGCGCCGAATACAGTGTTCGAGGTTGCATGCGATGCGGAGACTGCAAAGAAGATCAATTTGAGGCCTCAAGTCGATGTTGTATTTGACGCGAAGGCGAATCAGCTGGTCTTTGGCTTCGACTTGCCGGGTTTCAAGAAGGACGATATTAGTGTAGAGACGGAGAACAGATGCCTCAGCGTCTCAGGTCAGCACGTGTGCTGCTGTTGTGCTCGCTGGGTTGCCGCTGCGGGGACTTCTGCCGCAGTTGGTGCAGCAAGACAGGCACTGCTGCCGCTGCTGCTGCGGAAATTGCTATGCAGTTGCTGCTTTTGCTGTTGCAGCTGGTAACAAGTTCGCCTTTTCGTTCTTTGCCGTGTTTTGCATGCATGTGTTGCGCTTTCTGGCTTGGAGTTTATGCTTACCGAAGGGCCCTTCGGAAGTCGTCGTCGATTGTGCATGAGCACGCTGCTTCATGCAGGTGTGTTGCTGGTGTCACTATAGCTGCTATCATTCTCTTTGCTACAGTTGTTCCTGCCCGTGTTGCTACTTTTTCAGGAAATCGGCCCAAGATAAACCTAAAGGAGGTGTACGGGGAGCAGATGAAGTGCCTGGTGGCCGAGAGGAACTTTGGCTTCTTTTGCAGGCGGTTTCAGTTGCCCCCGAACGCAATAGATGACACCGTGAGTGCATCGATGCAGGATGGAGTTCTCTTCGTTCGCATCTCAACGAGCGAGAAGGCAGCGGGAGATAAAAAGAAAGTTAGCATTGAATGAGGGCAGCGGCAGCAGCAAAAAACCAATGGCTTCAGATGTACATCAAGGTGAGGACAGAAGACCAAACTAAGGACGGGAGAGTAGATGGTTGTGCGTGGCGGATGATGGAGGAGTGGCAACGGAGTGGGCGAGGACAAGCAGTAGGACAAATGGAGGGGCTTGGAAGCGACAGCATGCAGCTTGTGCCGTGCGTGCAACGAGATAACGACGGTTAGAGGCACGCAGACGCCCCTCTCGCTGCTCCTTGTGTGGTGAGTATAACGTGGGAGGAACCAGAATGCTGCAGCGCATTGTAATATAGTATGGGCCTATGCATGCATGGCTGCATGCATGCAATGCATGGAAGTATTTCGCGTTGGCGGCGCAGGGTGTGGGTCTTCTTTGCGCTGCATCAGTGTTAATGTGACGCATGCGCCTGCGCGCATGAGTCAGTTAACACGCATTCGCACATTCATGGGTGTGCGTATGCGTTGGTGTAAAGGCCGCTGTAGCACATTATGCTGCGTGTAGATATGTGGAGCTGAGTGCTGGTGGTGGTGCTTCGTGCACAATTATATGAGTATTGCATTTCTGCCTTTCCTTGCCTTGCAAACGAAGCTATTTTTCATTATCTGCGCATGCGGATGGCAGCTCGAGATGCCGCGATGGTAGTGATACGGTGTTGGGGACTGCTCGCATCGCATGCGTTGCGCTTGTGACCCCAGATGCTTAGGCACTTAACAGATACGCAGGTAGTGTAATAGTCTATTCTGCGTGTATACTGGATTACCTACATGCTAGATGTTTTGTGGGAGCGAGCATCAACAGCAGGTCCAGCAGTGTCGAACATGGAAGTAGTGGTAGAAGTAGGGAAGCATTTTGGTATGTTAGAGTGGGCGGGTATCACTAGGAACATCCCTAGGAACATTAGATCATGGGTTGGTGGTTGACTGGTTGCGGTGGAGTCCTTTCAAGGGAGGACTTAGGGATTTTGGTAGGGAACTACTAGTGTTGGGAGGATTTGGAGTGGATTTCGGTAGGGAACTACTAGTGCAGGACGACGCTCAGACGCCAATAGCTAGCAGGCAGGCTGGCAAGTCGTGAAGAGTGCTTACCCTTTCTAATCTGCAGACATGGCGGCGCCAGGGATTTGGAGGCAGAAGAAGCTCGCTGCTTCTTTGTAGTCGCACTTCTCAAGATGCAAGATGCATCTTGAGGAATGCGCCGAGTCTCACGCTGCGGGTGACAGACGCCAATACTGAGTGCCATGTGCAGAAATAGCAATGCGAATGTGATCCTCTCACCTCCTCTAATAATATTGTCCTCTTGTACGGAGAGCAGTCTGCTTCCCAAGGAAAAGTGAGCAAGAAGACTCAATGCAGAGGCGCCGCTAGAAACTGCGGGGAAGTGAGTACACTCCGTTGTAACAGTTTTACGAAGGCAGCAGTTTTGGGGTATATCAACCTATTAATACCCGATGAAGCATAAGTGCACAAGGTTGTAGGAAGATTTGCCGGATGTATTAAATGCAGAGCTCCTACTGTAGCAAAGTGGTGTAATGCACGCTCAGCAAGCCCACAACTCAACAAAATCCAAATAGTCTCCTGCAGCTCACGCTGATTCACAGAAATGGAGCAGAAATATGCGGTACAGTAGAGGGCAGGCCAAGCGGTCTGATCGGGCGTAAATTAGTTCTAACCTTGCTTATGTGACAGCCATTCAGCTGCTCAATGCGATCATCAATCCGTGACACACATAATGAAAAAGTTTTCGATGAGGAGAAGTTGTTTGCTGGCTTTGCCTGCCAATGTAGCACGTATATGAGTCAAGTATATTAAGGGTATAACCAAGGTGATCACTGAAGCTTTCTCCCGATGCTGTCGTGGTCACGCAGTGTGCTTGGCAACTGCGCGTATCTCAGTATTCCCGATTCCTGTCTAAGGCGCGTTATTTTTGCTCCTCAGACAAGAACTCGGCTCCGAATATACTGTCGTGGTCACGCAGTGTGCTTGGCAACTGCGCGTATCTCTCAGTATTCCCGATTCCTTGCTAATGCGCGTTATTTTTGCTCCTCAGACAAGAACTCGGCTGCGAATATCACTCAGCTCAGCAAGGGGAGTCGGATTAAGCGCTACACCAGAGACGGCGATCACCTGTAATGACAGACGAAGCTTGGACTAAGTTGCTTATGCGGTATAGCTTTGCTTCATGTTTTGCTCTGGAAACGCAATCATGCATTGTCGAGCCATGGCGGGTGGATTCAGAAGAGCAAAGTAGAAATCCTGCTGCGTTTCCTGGCCTAGGGCTCTACCTCGAAGAGTATTTTCTCCAAAGAGTCCGCATTGCCAGGGGCAGTACCTACGGAGCACTCAGAGGCGGTGTCTTGCAGGGTCTTCCAACTCCTTAGAGGGTCTGGAAGCTTCTTCTTACATAGGGGGTCGAATTGGCCTTTTTTCGATAGTCCCCGTTGATTATTTTCTTAATTTTTTGTAGCCGGTTCCGTTGCCTACCCGAGGATAAATCTAGACCGCAGAGCACCTTGGAGACCTTCAGTCCGTTATACATTTGCTGATTCTGCTGATGCCCACAAACACAGCAGCTGCACCATCAGCAGCAGCAACACCGCTGCCAGCAGCAAAAGGAGCGTCCAGCAACTGCAGCATCATCACCAGCAACAGAAGCATGCTTGCTGTATTGTTTGTTGCTTGATCTGCTGCAGGGCTATTTGGAGAAATGATAGACCTAAAAATCCGTGTCGCATTGGGGCTATGTGCTTTGGAGGCGAGCGTTTTGTTTTTTGCTTAACTATTACCTATTTTAAAATTTTGTGTTCGGCGTTCCAGAACAGCGATGGCCTTGCTTTGGTTAAGTCATCATTGTTTTGCGTCCCCTCTGCAGAAAAAGGGCGGGTAATAGCAAGCTTTGCACTTCGGGTGCACGTTCAAGACGAATATACACTCACGGAGAAGCAAGCGGTTCTCCCGCTGCCCTCTCATTGCGTCGCGCGTCTCACGTGGACGTTTGGGCAAAGCAGGGGCGTTTACCCCTGTTTGGCAAACACATTTTTGGTTACATGGGTGCAGATACTGGGCCCGTTCTAGCGAAACGACGTTCCCGGCTGTTGGTCATTTCCCATCCGGAGGGCATATCTTGATCAACATCTATTTTTGGGGGGTAGAACAGGATGAACCTTTGGCAAAATTATTAGGGAAAATATCTCGCCTCTGGCTCCACGACTAACCATTGATATAAAGGAGGCTGCCCAGACGTGGGCGTGGTGCTTGCAGCTCGCGCTTGCCCCTTAACCAGCGTAAGGGAAGTCCTCGATTTTAGCAGAGGAAACCGCGTAGCTCCAGTAGAGTCAAAAAAACTAGGAGTAATCGAACAGCAGCTGGGCTCCCCTCCAGCCCCTATGTGACCTGGGCGCAGCAGCAGAGGGCCTGGGCTAATACGGAGAGGAAACAGCTTGTAAGGCGTTGTTACTAGTGTAATTCAAAGCCTACTGTAATGGAACCCCAGAGCACACTGAAGATCCCTTTTAGTGCATGGAATAGAACTGTAGGCAACTGTGCAGCATTTACGTGGCTCGCACTAGCTAGCATGTGTACATTTTCCCTCAACCGTGGGCTATGAAGCAGTGCGACCTTTGTCACACGGGTACGACGGCTACCCTGCTCCCGCTAGTGTAGTGAACATCACCCAGGGCTGTTACTGCGTTTTATCCTATACGCACCTGCTTATCCGCACACTCAATACCTATCGCCGGACTCAGCCATTTGCTTCTGAAACAGACTAAATAATCAACTAACAAACCTTAAACCCAAGTACTGATCAAATGCATTGAAAGGAGAGTCCAAAGAGAACTGACTGTAGTCTGACCGCCTTAGGGGTCAGTGGAGTGCACAGGCACTACAATGCGCTCTTCGTTGAGCCTCTGGCTATCTAATTCGCGATAAAAGCACAATACAGAAAATATATAATATTTAATAAGGAGCCTTTAGACCAAAACTGGCCAACTAGGCTGCAGGTGCCTACAGCTCCTAGAGTATGGGGGCTGTAGTGCACAGGCACTACAATGGTGCTTTGGTGTGGCCTCTAGAGGCCTAAAATCAGGGAAAGGAACGAAGATTGTAGAGTATTTCAGAGAAAGGGAGGTTAGGACACTTTTAGATAGGGAAGCCGCTTCATAGGATCAGAGTGGTCGCCAGCCGGCACCAGCTTGGGGCTGGGTGCGAGAGTGTTGCTGCGACCCTGGCCCACGCCCTAGGCGAGGGTCGGGGATCAGTTCTATTTATCTGGCTTTTCTCTCAGGAACGATATTGGGAACTCAATCGTATATTTGGTTTTTGAGTGTGTTAGTTGGTAGTTGCAGCGAGAATTCTAGTTTTGGTGCCTGAATATACTGTGTGCACGTATTCTGCCTGGTTAGGGATATATCGTAGTGACAGCGTAGGCCAGCTGACCACTACAGGGGCTCCATGGCCCGAGAAGATTCGGCACTAGGGGTTCAGACACTCGGCAGAACCATCCATTGCAAAGACGGACACTTAGCAACTGGAACGGGATTTCGGTTATAGAATCCGTGTTTGGGTCTCTTGGGGCCATTTAAGGGGCATTTGCCGTGTTTGGCGTTAGATATTTATTATGCACCTATGTAGTGTAGTCTACGGTAACACGTAGTAACAGCCGCGGCTGAGGGCTGTTCACTACATTTGGGGGCTGCCACGGGAAATTACAACCCGAGAACTCTCGCACTTATTTTGAGCACGCGTTTGCGGCTGTTGTTAAATTGCTCTGTAAGAAGATCCACTTTGTCTCAGACTGCTTCACATGCACTTCCGCGACGGAAAGATACCATGCGGAAACCATGGATGGGACCCAGAAGGAAGCGAATCGTACGACGAATGAGAGAGTGAATTGGGTATGGACGACGAGCAAATACCCATCGCGATTGGTTGACTGTCCATAGAGTGGCTTGGTATTTTCAGTCGGTTACGTGGCGTACCGACGTGAATGGGAAGTGGTGCGAGCTACCGGTAGCTCGCACCACTTCCCAGAGAGGCACAGGGGGGCCCGCGCTAAAGAATTGTGCCAGAGGACCCCTGCAGAGAAGGGATATGACTTAATCGCCAGGCAAGTGGCGGGCATACCGCCGGCAGAGGGTGCAGCCATCTTAGGGCCGTCATCTAAGAGGTACAAGCACCACGCGAGGCTAGGGGCGAAGGTACCGATAGACTCTATAGTTCGGCAGGGAAAGGATAATATGCGGGGGCTCAAGAAGCCTGTGCAGGGAATGAATCACATACTGGCCTTCCCCGAGGCCGAGGAGAAAGTGGGACTACGTCATGGATGAGAGGCAAGGGTCATTTGTTCATCGCAGATATAGGATCCACGGCGATTTGGCTAGGTTCACGCGTAGGATGCGCAGTCGGTGATCGTTTGGCGCGTTGATTAGTTGTCTGAGCTTGTTCGGAATGTCCTGTTATCTCCTGAGGAACTGGTGATGCTCGGACTCACGCAATATCCCAAGATCAAAGGCCGCAGTGTTGCCATCTGCTTGGCACAGGGCCGCTTCCTTGTGAACAACCTCCCAGAAAGCTAGCTCCCACTACTCCGGAAAGACTAGGGGCCCGTGGTCGCGGTATTGCGTCTCAAACAACGTCGCACGCTGGGAGACCTGGGCCGCAAGTGTGGTGGAGGCTGCCGTGCTACCGAGACTCCCCTTAAAATCGAAAGAGAAGGCAAAATTGCTAGATGTGGTGGGAGAAGCAGTCCCCTCCAGCACCTCTGTTTTTCGCGCGGGGCGACCCCACCATCTTGATTGCCATCTTACTGAGATATTAGCCTCAAGCCGCTTTTCAAAGTTTCGCCGCTCAACAATACAAGGAAAATGCTCTCATCGCTTTCGTTTCAGCGAAACGGAGGGAATTTCAAGTCGCTTAGCGGGGGAGCAGGGGTGTGCATCCCTCGCGCTCATCGCACCCCCCTGACTGTCGCACTCAAGGTGCGACAGGGGTGCGCGGAGCGGCAGGAGCAAGGGGGCAGATCGTAGGCGCTTTCTACTCAGTTTCAGTGCATTTATTTGGCCTACGTATAGACATTGTGGAGAGTTTAAACCTCAGTGTGTCCCGCCGATATCCGTTATATATGGCCTGCGATGCTCGTTCGGCCAGGTTGTCAGCGTCGAGTACATAGATGCGCCCACGACCGATTAAGATCATGCTGCATTTTTCGTGCTAAAGGAATCCATCCTTGAAATCTGCAATTATGAAACGCTTGAGCGGTATACTGTCGGCCTGCCAGCTGTCGACCTGCCAGCTGTCAGCCTGCCAGCTGCCGGCCTGAACCTCTTGTAGCCAACATTCGGCCCATTTATGTGCTTTCATTTGTCGAGTATAGCCCGAGGGCGGCGGCCCACGCCGGCTGGTCTAGAATGCAGGACAGCTGGGAGCGAAGGTCCGCTCTGGCTCTGGCTACTTATCTCAGCGTTATGTGAAAGTGCCTTTTACCTTCCTGTGTGATACCCCTTTCGTGTTCCCCAGATCCCTTGCAGAGTGCTTCAGCGGATCTCTACAAATCTCTCTTCAACCGCTTCTCCTATTTCTTGTCGGCCGATAGCTGCCCATATTCTGCCCTGAAATAGTTTTCTGCATTCTGCTTGTTCATCGCCCTTGTCGCAGGAGGTTAGCGTGGCTAGGGAGATCAGGACTATGTAGGAGGGCGTCAACAAGCTAGGCTATTACGCCCTGTCCTAATCAGTGTTTGTAGGGAGGCGTTGATATTAGCTTGAAACGTAGCTGGTGCACCCTTGGGTTCAAATGGCACAACCATATATTCGAATAGCTCCAATACGGAGCGGAAGGCAGCCTTCCACCGGGTTTCCTTAGCCATACGGAGGGATATGAC
>NW_013547235.1:0-19988 GCF_000499425.1 Eimeria acervulina
TATATCATGAGCATATTTCTGTAACTCGGTATTTCTAAGCTACTTCAAGCCCGTACCTGCCTCTCGCAGGTCAGGCATATCAGGCATATATACATATATACACCTATATAATTTATGTATATATACAATATACATTTATGCATATTATATGTATATAACTTATATTTATGTACATTGGGACGCCCTCCGTTACAGGCGCCAAACTAACTAAAACTAACGAATGCCTCGTTGGTTGAAATATAAAAACGAAGATATTACTCTTCTACGTCTTTCAACTCTCTCATATACTAAGGTGAGCTAATAGAGATAACAATAATAACTCTCTATGCTTCTCTTTCTGCTATTTAGCTGTCCGGCGTCGCTTCCTTCAATTCGTTTTGTTTGTTCATCCTTCTTGCTGCCCTGCTGCGCTGCAGGCCGCCAGCAGCCTCTACCCAGCTTCACAGTTAGGGCTTCTTTCCTATAAAAAGCCCCCCTCTTATAGGCGTTAGCAGCAACAGCAGCTCCAGCAGCAGCTGCTGCTGCACCAGCAGCTGCTACACACTCGCTGCGAACTCGCCGCCGTACTCATATATATATACACACTAACAGCTCCTTATTGACAGAGCGGAATCGTCTTTCACTGACACCCCAAAACCTCTACTCGCTCTATCTCTCCTGCTGCAGCAGCTGCTGCTGCTGCAGCTTCTGCAGCACCTGCTGTTGCTGTTGCTGCTGCTGCTGCCGGTGTTGCTAGTCGTACTGGGCGCCTAGTTAAGCACGCTGAGGTCAGACAGCTCGTGGGCCTCCAGAGTTGTAGCCATAGTGCCCTCCAACTTCTTCGCCAAGGCGTCCTTAGAAGAGGAATAAATCATGCGGGGCTTCACAGGGGCGCAGTCTGGAGACCAGAGGATGAAGTGAATGCGCTGGCCTGTAGAAAAGCATCATCGATCAAGCCACACAGAAGAAGAAGAAACTGTCAAAAGAAAACAATAAAACTCCAGCAAATGCTACGGCAACAAAGGAAAGCACAGCAAAAGCTCTTCATGCTTGATTCACAACACACAATTCTGCGCACGGCACGCAGCCGCCTCCACGCAGACACACAACAAAAGTTTCAACGGAATCAATATGATAAAAGAATAAAAGCAATTAAGGTTCTCTTAGAACGAAGAGAGGCGAGAGGAGAAAGAAACCCATGCCGGACACCGCACAGCTTGCTGCTCGTGTGTGTGTTGCTTGCTGCGCTAACTTGAACGCGAAACAGAGCAAATACGCATCCTTACCCTCATCGTACACTGCGTATCTGCAATCACTTGCAGGGAGTTCTTTAGAGAAATCAGCGGCGCCGCTTGATCCCTTCTTCTCCACGACGATCTCGTCATGGTCGATCTTGAATATAATCCATTTAAAGGCATGGCGGAGCTTCAACTCGTTAAAAGTTGTCACGCAGTCCTCATTAACTGGCATTCCGCTCGCCATTTTCAAGAAGAAAATGTAATAAAAGGGAAAAGAAAGAAAGCAAGAGATATACTGCAATATACAACACACAAAAGAAGAACTGCCTGCACACGCACTCCGCTGCTGTACGCACACCTCAACGTACTCAACAACAGCGCGAGGGAGAAGAGCTTCTGAGAAGTTTGCGTGCTCGTTTTGAAGCAAATTGAAAACGCTGCACTTCGGAAATATAAATAACTTAAGAATAGACGAAAAGCGCGAGAAAATGAACACACAAAGTCCAACTTTCTGAGAGAGGCGTCAACCTGACTGCAACCCTGCAGCGCTGTGCGTGCTTACAGTACCTGCCGTGTAGTTAGCCAATGCCATCAGGTGTACATACACCTGAGAGGAAGCAGCGAATTGCACTAATTTCTTTCGATTTTCAAACAAAAAAAGCTTAAAATTATCAGAAAACTATAGTCTAAATTGATAAAGCAGTTATTTCTCTTTTTTATAGACGGCGTCTCTTTTATTACCACTTGCGCGTGCTGGTCTGCTACCTTCAAGGAGGAATCATGGGGCCTACAGCAGGGCTCTATACCTGAGGGCCCCAAAGCTGGCGTTTGTATCAGCTTTTGTGTTTTTTTCTGAATAATATCTTCTTATACGTGTTTTAGTATTTATCACTAGTCATCAGCATTTTTCTCCTTTGTCTCGCTCCCCCCTGACTACCGAATGGCGCGAAACTGCCTAAGGCGCCGCGCCTTCGGCGCTGTCTGTGACTTGACCGTTCAAGATGTATTTTTCCTCCTTTTCCCTTGCGCGTGGACTTTATTTGCAACCTGTTGTTTCTGCTATTATACTGTCCACCCGACGGTACACGATGAGTGCGCAACCAACACAGCCATCTGCAGCCACCCTTGCAGCACCTCGACCCCCCTTTCCCTCTTCTTCGGTTTATTCTTCTTATTTATCTCATTTAGACCTTCTTAATACAACCATTCTTTTCACAACAGCCAGCTGGGGCTCTCCAGATGATTGGGAGCCGCTGCCGGACCCGCCTTGGGGAAGCTGCATGCAAATTCCCCCTCAACTTGAATTGGAGGGAGGGCATCGTGGTGCATGCAGTGCTGCACTTCTTGCTGTTTTCTTGCTTTTGTGCGTTTAATTCAGGAGCCCCAGGACGATACCAATGTACTGGAGTCTCATATCAGCTCTGCCAGCAGCTGTTGTACGCATATGTGCCATCTCCCATCCCTCTTTGCTCTCTTTCTTCTCCTCCTTTCGACGTTTCTTTTGCTTTCTCTGCCTTCTTATTCTTCTGTGCTATCACCTCTTGTCTTCTCTGCTTTCCTCGCCTGCTCTGCTTTCTGTTGTCTCCTCTTTTATCCCTAGCCGATGGCTGTTGTTTAAGTGCTCCAAGTGAAGAAGGGCGATGGCTCGTATAGAAGCAGCGCGTGGTGCATGCGTTGATTGCTTTTATTTGGGTTTGTTTTGCTGCAGTTGCATATTTGTGCTAGTATGAGTGCGCGTGTTTGGGGTGTATGCACAGATGGCGTTTAACTACTACATATTCCAGCGGGCATCAGTTGTTCAGAACGGCCTCTCGCGGTATACAATTGGGGAGTTGTCTCAAGTAATGCGTTTGTTTGGCCTGTTGGTTATTTGCGCTTTCTTAATCCTTGCAGTCGTTAGCGGGGTACAGTTTTCTCAGGTGAGGCATTTCTAGATGTTTATATATCTATTATATATATGTGCAAACAGTAAAATCAAAAATAAGTAAATATTTAAATAAGTGTAGATGTAAATCGATCAATTAGTATATGCACTGTTCATTTTATGGCTGTATTTGCATATCTTGAACATTATTGGAGGGGGGATCCGAACGCGTGGGGTGTATGCACAGCTCAAGTTCTGCGTGTATCTGTGATGTGCTGGCTTGTGGTTATATAGGGGCTGTTGCGGCATATGTGTGTACACTGAGTGCATATATCCGTGAATGCATGCATATGCATGCAGCGCCTTCTTGCATGCATGCAGTGCCTTCGGGCTTCTAAGACAGGTTTTGCTGCCCATAGAAAGTTGTTTAATGCTGCGGTGCATACAAAGCACACATCTGTGTTTCGTATTAATTAATTTAGATGTGTCAATGACAGCTCCTTTCTGTGCACAATGGCGTTTCTTGCAAAGTATTACTTGTAGTATACATACAATATATATATGCACATATATTTGCATGTATATGCGCTATCGACACACTAAACATATGTATATTTATGCTATATATAGAATATCTATGCAACATATGTATATAATATATTATCTATATAAGCGTGTGTGTGTGTGTGTGTGTTTGTTGCAGTGTACGACATGCCAGCACGATGTATTTGGCGAGAATGCATTTTGGTGTTTGGTGACGATGCTGTGGTTGTTGGTGATGGCTTGTTTATCTCCTTCTCCTCGGCACTTAGCTAAATTAACATTTACTCAGGAAACAGCAGCAGGAATTGCAGGAGCAGCAGACGGCCGCGTCTTAGGCCGCGTAGCGATGGCTGATGATGCTACTTTCATGGCTGCAGACAGCCAGCAAACAAATGCCGAAAACTTCCTCAGAGCAGGAGTTCATCCAGACCTCGTAGCACATGGCAAAGTCGCTCCTGAAAAGACCGCCGAATAAATCAATATATTGATCAATAAAACAATTCAACTAAACAAACTATATTATATATATATATATATATATAGCTCTAAGGGGGAAGAAGAAGAGTTCGGCGTTCAATCTGAAGGCGGAGAAATAAAGTAGGAGGAGTTTATAATAATAACAAAGATGTGTAATTAAAGACAAGGAGAGAGCAGAGATTGACGCAGCGGCACTTCGCAGGATAACGAGGCAAACAACAACTGCAGCACCTCATGCATGGTCTACTGCTTGCACGTGTGTATATATTCAAATATATATCATATTTAGTATATATTTATTGAATATATTTAATATATATTATGCACGAAGAAGCTTGCAGAGGACCTTGTCTTACTTTTTATTTTAGGTGACGGATGTGCGTTTGGTTTGTTATGGCGGACGCGTCCGTTTGTTTGCGGCGTGCTTAACACCTAAATAGCTTCAGTTCAAAGCCCCAACCTGCTCTACGACATGGTTGCATGCATGCATGCATGCATGCATGCGAACAAGCATGTATGCATGCATGCATGCATGCAAACAAAACATACATGCATGCATGCAAACAAGCATGCATTGCATGCAAACAAACATGCATCCGTGCGTGCAAACATGCATGCATGCATGCATGTTTGCACGCATCCGCCTTGAATGTGTACGCATGCGCATGTGCACAGCACAAGCACGTCTCTTCTTTATTAGGGGGCAGGAAGTAACAGCCTGTGTTTTTGTGTGCTGATGACTTGGATTTTTTTAAATACTCCAGACTTTCAAACAGTCGGTTTCGGCGTTTTTTGCTGCTAGCCAGATGGCTAGCCACTGCCAGACAGTTAGCTAACCAGCTAGGTAACCACTGCTAGCTAGTTAGCCACTACTGGCTAGCTAGCCACTGCAGACTAGCGAACCGCTGCTAGCTTGCCAGCCACTTTTAGCTAGCTAGCCACTGCTGGCTAGCTAGCCAACTAGCTAGCCAACTAGCTAGCCAGCGGCTTGCAACTGTTTAGGGACGAACTGCGGTGCCGGTAGGTGGGGGAGGCAGCTGAAGTGTATGTGCAGCACTTTCTGCAGCAGATCAGCGGCTTGGGTTGCCAATTCGAGTGTCACGACAGGGCAAACTTGGCTGGCTCGAGGTCTTGCTGCTGTCATCTTAGTATTATTTAAGGAGATATTTCATTTGCCTGGGAGTGCGGGTGTAGGGGAATGCAAGACCTCACCCTGTCCATATTCCGCCGCATGCTCTTCAGCAGGACAGTAAGGTCTGATGCCATGCAAAATCACGTGTGCGTACATTCCGGAGCTGAAAATTAATTAGTAACTGCGTGCTACCTGCTGCAGTTTCGCTGGTCCAGCGACCCCGTAACAGCGCCAGGGAGTGTTCAACCTGTGAAGACAGGCGTTTCCTGTTAGTGTAAAAAAAGACGCATTTCTTGAACGTGTTTGGATATATTTGTATTTATACGGCACTGAGCGATTATGGCTACAAGAGGTAGACATTCGAGAGAACAGCACGGCAGCTGTCTAGCTGCTGCTCACTTCTCGTTCATGGAAAACATGGACTGAAATTTTTCAGTTTCAGTCAGGGGTTCGTGTTGGCAGTCGTCGTTGTTTGTCTCCTTTCTGAGGATTCCCTGGATATCTGTCACCATAGTTCGATATGTTGTCATGATAAGCGAAATACAAACAAAAAAAGTGAAATCATACAAATAAGGAATTTAATAATGGTTCACCCGAGAGATATTCCTGAGCTGCACCATACAGACCATCTTCTGTCTGACCTTCGGCATTCACGCAATCCACTTCTTTCACGTTCCCGTTCACGGCCACCGGGATGGCAAGAGGGAAACCGGACACTTCTGCAGCAATTGATGCGGAAAGCAAGAGAAAAATCAGATCATTAGGCATTGTTTGCCGTCAAGAAAACGATAGGAGTTCTGAAAACCGCTAATCTGCGATTTAATTCCCCAATTTCTGCTCATCGCTGGAGAACAAAGATGAACAAGTTTTAGGTGTGCATACACCCGGAACAGCGCCCTGCTCCCCCTAGTATAATCAGAGGAAACAGGTTGTTTTTCTTCTACTTCTAAAGGCATTCGTGCACTGTTTCATTCAATTTAACGAGTTTTTTCTGCAGATTAATTATATTCTTCCTCTGTCCAAGCGGTCTACTGTATGCCAGTCGACATCAACAACTTCAATGAGAAGACAGAAAGTAGAAGCCGAAAGCCTCACCCAGTCGTCCACTAAACGCGTAGATCCGCAGTTAGTTACAGCTTTTGCTGCCTCGTCAATAAAGCAGAGAACGCCATCTGCGTCCTAAGGCCAATATAATATAATTTGTAATAAAAAACAATATAATACAATTCAACGAGCCAGACTACGGAAAAAACTTGAATTTGCAAATGCAGGTAACACCTACAGCAACAACAACGAGAAGATGAATGCATTCATATGTAGAATGCGTCTACTGATGAATATACAGCAAACAAGGCACCCGGAGATATCGTGCCCTAGGCGGCAACCTTTCTCTGCTTTGTAGAGCTGGTGGGAGGGGGCAGTGCTGCTACCTCAGCCTCTAAGACCCAATCTTTGAGCCGTTTAGATGTTGGAAGTGGGAGCGGAGCTTCATTTCTTCTTTTATTGATGGAGTGCGCTGATTCTGTCTCTTTCTCGTTTTCAGGGTTAGGAGACTGCGGCTTCTCTCCCTCCTTCGGGGCGGCCTCAGGAGAAGTTGAAGCGCCGGAGTTGCTACCTGCTGCTGCTGCTGCTGCTTTATTTTTCTTCTTGGCCGCCTGCTTCGCCTGCTGCTGCTGCAAAGCCTTCTCTAGCAGCGCAGACGTCTCCTCTTCATCTGGAGACAGCGGAATTAAATCTTCTGATGCGTCATGCTCCTTAGAGCACATCGGACAGACAAATGAACCCCGAATCTTCGGACGCCCAGACTCTACATTGCTGCTGCTGTTGTTGTTGCTGCTGCTGCTGCTGCTGTCCTGTTTGCTGCCGTCCCCATCCTGCGCATGCACGAAACGCAAACGGATATCCTAAGCAACGGGCTCAAGCCCAAACACAAAGACCTCAACACCAAACCATAAACCCTAAACCCTAAAGCACCTTTTGTGTCATGGCTTCTATGGCTCTGTTGGATACGATGAAGCCGCAAGGCCAAATGATGCATGCGCGGACGCCGCTGCTGAGGTCTGCCTTGGTAATAGGGCAGACGGGGAACCCTGTTTCTGCGTTGATCTGAACGCAAATTAACAAATAATAAATGCAATAATAAGTAGAACAAAGGACAAGTAAAATACACAGAAATAAGCAAACCAGAGACAGAAACAGAGCGAAAAGAAGAATTCCTTGTGACACCTTGAAAGGGTTATACACGAGCAAGCATGCATAAACGCATGCATGCATCCATCCCTCACATCTACTTGCACTTCCTTCATGTCCTTGAGCGACTTCACGTGCTTCATGTGAGCGGGCAGAGCCTTCTCCAGTAGAGCCTTTATAACCGCTTCTTTGTTGTACAAACGGCCAATTCGGCAAGCCAACAATGGAGGTTGAAGTTTCTCCTGCACAAGCAAACAAAACGAACGGCAACATATGCTTAAAAGCATACAAATGCAGGTTGAAACAGAAGTATAGACGGATGTGCAAGTAGAGGAATACATAAGCAAAACGGGAGCACAAGCAATGCACACAAGGACAAAGCTGATCACATACATCGGTTTGCTTTCACATGTAAAAACGGAAGAGCCGTTTGAGTTTGAGTTTCCTTTTTTCGGGTGCATGTACACCCCAGGCCAACGCGGCTCCCTCGCCCGTCGTCCAGTTCATTCAAAACGGAAAGCAGCCGCTTAAATACAAACAATACCTCACAATATATAGGTCTTTTTAGAAATTTTAGTTGTTATTCGGGCTGGAAGGCGTTAATACCTGCGAGAAGGCGCATGCAGAGGTCCGCAGATCGCGGCTTTCGTTCTTGCCGAATCGTTCATCACCTGCTCGTATTTGAGTATTTGGTGTATATCCCATTCCTCCTAAATTGCGGAGAAACTTAAATCCTTTTGTGCGCACCATTTCGGTGCGGTGAGAGAAGGAGCCGCCATCGCCCCCCATACTGACTCAGTTGAGGTAAGTAGAAGAAGAAACAGCTGCTGAAACACCTTCCGGAGCGGCTTAGTACGGCGACCAGTTTGTTGATGGGGAAATATGCAGCAAACAAAAATACAAAAAGGAACGAAAAGAAAAACAAAGAAAGCCGCCTAAGGATGTGCAAGGGAAGCCCCGTGGTTGACCTGCGACTGCCGAGCGCAGCGTATGGTGTCTGAGAGAGAAAGCAAACAACACCTACATCTTCTTTCATAAACTCAACTTTTATTATTCCTTCTCAATTCAGCGTGTGGAAGCCGCACCACCAACTCCTCTGGCCTCCACCCGCTGTCACAGCGAGCCAACAAGCAGCGGCAGCAGCAGCAGCAACAGCCACAGCAACAGAAGCAACGGTCATCATCACGAATTCGAAAAATAGCCTTCTGGCATCTCTCACCGTTATGATCATTTCGTAGCCCTTTCTTATTATCGCCTGGTTCTTCCCCTTTTCCCTTATCTTCTTTAAACCCTTCGACTGTTGCGGCTGCTTCTCCTGTTGCTGCAATTGCAACTGGAACAGCGACTGACACATCACCATGCGACAGCTCCTGGTGGCCTCCCTGCGTTCGCGGGGGCCTTGTGGTGTCTCCAGTGGGGGGGCCCAAAGGAGGGCTGCTGCTTCTTTTGTTTCAGGCGTTCGTCGCTTCAGCAGCAGCCAGGCAGGGGCCCCCTTTAGCAGTGTTTTAAAGGCGCTTGAGGGCACCCAGAAGGCATACTATGACCTCCCAGGTTGGATTCCAGTCTTTGTTTTATTCTTCTTTGCTGCTTTGCATGCATCTCAGCCAGCCCTCGACAGCCGCTTGCCTTGCTGCAACAGGGCGACAGGAGACACAGCAGCACTCCCATACCTAGAGGGGCCCCTCACTGTGTTTAGGGGGACGCCTTCTGCGAATCCGTGTGTTACTGCATGCATACGCATCCCTGAATGCATGCATGCATGCATGCATAGTGCATATATGTATATGCGTGTGTATGCATATATATATGTTTGTGTCGTCTATTCTTTTTTAATTGTGTTTATTGAATTGTGCAATGCTTATTTGCGTGGGTTTTATTCTTTTCAAAATGCTTTTGTTTATTTTTCTATTGTCTTTTCTTCTGCTGCAGCGTTGGGCGGCGAGCGCTACGAGGCGCTGCCATTTTCAGTGCGCATTTTGTTGGAGTCCGCTGTACGCAACTGCGACGGCTTTCGGTGGGTCTTAGCTGTTTAAGTGTATGGAGAGCTTTGATATTTGTTGTCTGTAACGCGTATTGTCCTATGTTGATCTAGTTGTGCTGGTTCCATTGCAATTCTAGTGTATAGACAAGTGTAGGGACTTGTTTCTTTTAAAGCGTATTGTCTTAGTTAGACAGTTTAGGCGCTCGTTTCCTAAGAAACGTATTTTTTTGTGTTGATCTAATTGTGCGCGTGTCCTTGCTGTCCTATATATATATATATATATATATATATGCTTAGGTTTTGCGTTTTTGTTTGGAGCGTAGATACAGTTTTATCCATGCATTAGTTTGTATACTTATGTACACAGCCTCGTAAGCATTTATATTCCTCAGGTGTATAGTTGTGTATATTTATTTGCATGTACATTATTTGCGTATACCTATATATATATATATATTATGTATATGTATATATATCATTCACAACGGGCGTCTTGCCTCATTATTTCGCTTGCATGCATCATAAGATTTGCCCAATGTTTCAGAACGTTTGTGAACAGACGTGCATGCATGCATGCACGCATGCATGCACGCTTGCGTGTGTGGACGGATATGCATACATACATGCATACATACAAAGATTTGCATGTATGCATGTATGCATGCATGCATGCGTGCGTGCATGGACTGCGTTTGGGGCCTCTGCAGGGTGACGGAGGAGGATGTGGAGCGAATATTGGATTGGCCGAAGACGAGCAAAGAACAGAAAGAAATTCCTTTTCTACCGGCTCGAGTACTTCTTCAGGATTTCACGTGGGGCATCCGTTGACACATCAGAGGGCAGGCGTATTGATTGTTTAGTTGCGGTGCTGTTTCATTTGTTTGTTTGTTTGCCTTTTTTTGCTTGTTTGCTTGTTTGCCTGCTTGTTTTTTCTGCTTGCCTCGTTTGTTTTGTTTGCTTGTTCGTTCGGTCGGTTGGCCGCTTGATTCTTCGTTTGTTCGTTTGTTTGCTTATTTTTTTTGTCTCGTTTGTTTATTTTCTTCGTCTTGTTGATTTGATTGTCTTTGTAACTGGGTACACATTTGTGTTTGTTGATGTGTTTGTTTGTTTGCTTGCCTGTTTGTTTGTTTGTTGACGGGTTAGGGAATGAGTTGGCTGTTTTGTCTGTCGTTTCTTGCATGATTTTTTTAATCTTTCTTCGTTTGTATCTTTCTCCATTTCCTTCTTTTCCTTCTTCAGTCCTGTCTTTGGTTGCTTCTTTCTTTTTTTTCGTTTGGTTCTTTGTTTGTTCACTCATTTCTTCTTTGATTCTTCATTTATGTTTTTCGTTGCTCCTTTCGTTTTTGTTTCTTAGGGGAGTGCCAGCTGTGGTGGACTTAGCGGCGATGCGGGATGCAATGCAGCGCCTGGGCGGCGACCCACGGCGTATAAATCCTTTGGTGTCTGTTGATTTGGTGGTCGATCATTCAGTTCAAGTGGATTACAGCCGTTCGGCTGCTGCTTTCCAGCGAAATTTAGAGAAAGAAATGCAACGAAATAAAGAACGCTTCGCCTTTCTCAAGTGGGGAAGCAAGGCGTTCAATAATATGCGTATCGTTCCCCCAGGATCCGGCATCGTGCACCAGGTGAATCTCGAGTTCTTAGCCTCCGTCGTGATGAACAGCAGCAGCAACAACAGCAGCAGCAGCAACATCAGCGGTAGCGGGATGAAGATATTGTATCCTGACTCAGTGGTGGGTACAGATTCCCACACGACGATGGTGAACGGGCTGGGGGTGTTGGGTTGGGGTGTTGGGGGGATTGAGGCGGAGGCGGTGATGCTAGGGCAGCATATATCGATGGTGTTGCCTGAAGTTATTGGAGTACACCTCACTGGCCAGCTGGGGCCCCTCGTCACGGCGACAGATCTGGTGTTAACTCTCACAGAGATGTTGCGGCGTAAAGGAGTTGTAGGCAAATTCGTGGAGTTCTTTGGCCCAGGACTTGAGCGGCTTTCTCTCGCCGATCGGGCGACGGTTTCAAACATGGCGCCGGAATACGGGTGCGGAAAGCAACATGAATGCGTCTTCAAATTCAAGATATAAATTTTAAAGAGAAGGAGCATCTAGTGATTTAAATTGTCATCAATGATATTGCTTGATTCGTGCAACTTCCATTTATATCGAGATTCATTCGCTGGCAGGCGTTCTTTGATTGAGTCTTGTGCCCAAAGCAACTTGAGTACAAGGTATTTTGCAGAGAAGGCGTAGTGCGTGTTGTGTGTTGTGGCTTCTCCCCAATACAATTCGAAAGGAAAGAAACGAAAGACAAGAATGCAGCCATAACGGAACATTTGCCGTCGAAAGGCGCATGCGTCCGGCCTGCTGTTGTTGCTGCAGTATTGGGGATGGGCTGCTGCTGCTGCTGAGATGTTGCGTTTGGCTGCTGCTGTTTCTTCCATCGGCTCAGGATAAAGCCGAGTGCTCTGGTTTGGTGGTTGCGTTGAGGTTTGAGTGGAGAGAAACCCCCGGCATTCGCAGGGCACTGCAACTGCTGCGCTGTTTGTTTCATGCATCATGATAGTTTAATTTACATTCTGCAGCAACGCGCCTGTATGTACACTGCGCCTATTAGCGGGTTGTCTGTATATCCCAAATGCCGGTTCAAACAAACTGCCTACCCTAGAAACCCTAGACCGGAATCCCAGCAGCAAAGTAGCGCTACCCTGTCTTTGCTGTGTACTAACATCACTGGGAGATGAAAGGGGCTTATGGTGTATGGCCGATGGTTCTATGCTCCAGAGTGCCGCATATTCCCGCATTGCTGAGGGACACACCTCCGGTTTTGTGGCTTAGGGTGTATGACTCGCCTTTAGAGTTAAGCGTTTAGGGTGTATTTGCTTTAGGGGGTTGGAGGGTCCATTGCCTTTTAGGGGTTTTAGGGGTTTAGGGTTTGTGGTTTGTGTGCGTGCAGGGCGACCTGCGGTTTTTTCCCTGTAGATGAGCAGTCTCTGTTGTATTTGCGAATGACGGGTCGTCCTTCATCGCAAATCGACTTGGTGGAGCGTTACACCAAGACGAACAAAATGTTTGTAGCTGCAGGCGCAGCTGAGACATCAGCAGCAGGAGCTTCTTCACGCGTTGCATATTCAGACGTGGTGGAGTTGGACTTGTCTTCTGTTCAGCCTTGTGTGGCGGGGCCGAAGCGCCCGCAAGATCGCGTGAGTGTAGGGGAGGTGAAGAAGGATTTCCGTTTATGTTTGCAGAAGCCGGTAGGCTTTAAGGGTTTTGGTCTTTCAGATGAGCAACAGCGGCGCGTTGTTCGTTTCAACTTCCAGGGAAAGGAATATGAACTGAAGCATGGATCTGTCTGCATAGCAGCCATAACCTCGTGCACGAACACCAGCAACCCCGGCGTAATCTTTGCTGCAGCATTGCTAGCAAAGAACGCAGTGGCTCGCGGTTTGCGTGTTGCTCCTTATATCGTCACTTCTCTGTCTCCTGGTTCAAGAGCTGTTTCGCAGTACTTAATGGAGTCCGGGCTGCAAGAGGCGCTGCAGTCTTTGGGCTTTTACCTCGCTGGCTATGGCTGCATGACTTGTATAGGAAATACCGGGGAGTTTGATCCTGAGGTGACTCAAGCTATTGCCGAAGGCGACCTCGTAGTAGCTTCGGTCCTCTCAGGGAACCGCAACTTCGAGGGGAGAATACACCCGCTGACGAGAGCTGCTTATCTCGCTTCTCCTCCTCTCGTTGTAGCCTACGCCCTCGCCGGCCGCATTGATATCGACTTTGAAAAGGAGGAAATCGGAACGGACTCAAACGGGAACAAAGTCTTCCTTAAGGATATATGGCCCACTAGAGAGTAACGCACACCCGTACACACAAACATACGCATGTACATTCATGCATGCATGCACACAGTGGCACTCTGTCAATGCAGCAAATGCAGGTCGGCAAAGCAAGACTTTGCTGCTGTTGCTGCGGAAGCTGCTGCTGCTGTTGCTGCTAGATTGAAAACTAAATGCCTACTCCTGCTACTGCTGCGTAACCGCTGCATTGCTGTATTGCTGTCCTACTGATGCCGCTGCCCAGTGCTCCTCTTCAATTCTTCATGTTGCTACTTTAGATCCTGCTGTTGCTGCTGCGCTTCAGTGAGATTCAACCAGTGATTGAGCAGTACTTGGGCCCCGAGATGTTCAAGCGAGTGTACAGCACCATCACTGAAGGGACACCCGAGTGGAAGGCGCTGGAGACTTCCGATTCTTCTGTGTTGTATGACTGGCGAGAGGATTCGACTTACATTCATAACCCCCCCTTCTTCAAGGTATGTTGCTGTTTGTTTGTTTCTTCGTCTGTTCGTTTGTCTGTTCGCTCGTTTGTTTGTTTGTTTGCTCGTTCGTTTGCTTGTCTGTTTGCTTACTTATCTGTCTGTTTATTTGGCGCATTATAGGGATATTGCGGATGCTTTATTATTGCGTGGGAAGCCGAGATGTTATTTATGCATATAATACCGGCTTATTATTCATAATATCTAAGTCCGTATTATGTGCACAATGTACCACTTCATTGTTATTGAACATAATGCCATTTCATTGTCAACCTGCAGGCATAGATGGGGCTGCATGCAGGCGTTGTGCACAGTTTGTTGCTTTTGACTTTTTGGGTCCTCTAGGCAGCCACCTTCAAGTTCCCAATCGAACGTTGTTTTGTTTTGTTTCCTCCCGGCTTTTTGAGCGTTTTTCGGATTGCAATGCATCATCTGCTCAATGCATATATATATGTATATATATATAATATGTACAAGTATTTAAAACCGTATTTTATACTTAATTACTTGCAAATGGGTGTGTGCAGACGATGGAGCGTTCTCTGCCGGTGATAGAAGACATTCGTTCTGCCTATTGTTTGCTGAGTGTTGGCGACTCCATCACAACTGATCATATATCCCCTGCAGGGAATATTGCAAAAGACTCTCCTGCTGCGAAGTACCTTCAAAGTCGCGGTGTAGAACGCAAAGACTTCAATACGTACGGATCTCGCAGGGGCAACGATGAGGTGAGTAGAGGAAAGTCGAAGTGAAAGGTCCTTTTTTGTTTCGCTCCGCCTAAACAGATACCGAATTCATCTGGTGTGTCTTTTCTTCATAGTATATTATATGTTTGTTCGTTTCATCATAAGCGCATATGCGTGGGCATATTGCATCTTGCACTTGTGCATATCAAATTTGCTTTGTTTGCTGCATGCTTGTTCACCTACCGCACCATTTGTTTTTCGTATTGTATCTTTTTTTGTGGCACATTCTAAGTGTGTGTACCGCATCGTTTATCTGTGTATTATCTCCTTTATGCATGCTTTCTTCTTTCGGTTGGGATTTCAACTTGTCATGTTTTCATCTTTTATTTATGCATTTTCTCTTATTTATCCAAGCATTCTACCAGTTATTTACTTCTTCTTGTATTTATGCATTTCATGTTTTATTTATTTGTTTCACGTTTTATATATGCATTGAGTGGTTGTGTATTGCGTTCCTTCTTTGCGTACTGAGTTGTTTATGTGAGTACTGCGTTGCATTTTGGTGTGCTCTTGGTTAAGTGAGGAGAAATCTGGGAAATCTGTCGGTGGGAGAAGAGTATATTTGAATAAAAAAGAGGAGGGTAGAGTGCATTGCGTTGTATTGCATTTCAAGTGTGCGTGCATGCGTTTTCATCTGAATTTGAGGTGTAGAGTATGATTGCATTTTGCATGTTTCCTGTTTTTTCTTCTGCAGGTGATGGTCCGGGGGACGTTTGCAAATATTCGTTTAGTGAATAAGATGTGCCCAGGCGCGGGACCTAAGACGATTCATTTGCCTTCAAACGAAGTTCTGCCTGTCTCCGACGCTGCTGAGAGATACCGAGCAGAAGGGCATCAAATGATCGTCCTTGCAGGCAAAGAGTACGGAAGCGGGAGCTCCAGAGACTGGGCGGCCAAGTGAGACAATTGCAGATATGCAAAAGGAGGAACCCACAATAAATTCAAAAACAATAAAACCACTTCATGCCTGTAAGCAGCTTTAAACAGAAACAGCAAATCCACTCCCTGAAGTGCGCGAGGAGGTGCATATATCCGCCCATATTTAGCCACGTAACCCTAAGCCTTAAATCCTAAAGCACTACACCCTAAACTGTGTTGGCTGTAAGAATCGCTATTAGCGCCTCTCCCTCTTGGAGAGGAGATGCGTATGCTGGCTTTGTTGTTGTACACGTCTAAGTCCGTATAAACACATCTATATGTACTGAATATACTTGTTGTTTGTATTACATTTATATTTTATGATTTATTTTCATATGTGTATATTTTAGGGGGCCTTATTTGCAAGGCGTGAAGGCTGTGATCGCAGAGTCCTTCGAGCGCATCCACCGCAGCAACCTCGTGGGTATGGGCATTCTGCCTCTGCAGTTTTTGGATGGTCAGTCTGCAGAGAGTTTAAAGCTGACAGGTATGCCCTTTTCTCCTTCTGCGGTGTATGTGCGTACGTACACCAGAGTTCAGAACTCTCCTCTAGGCTCCCCCTTCTGTGCTCGGCCGAACACTCATCTCAGCTTCGAGCGTCTTCCGCTGCTGCTGCTGCCGCAGCTTCTCGTCTTGTTGTTGATGTCGCTGCTCTTTCCGTTTGCTGATGCCTCCCGCTGCCGCTGCTGCTGATGTACAGGGCGAGAGCGGTTTAATATAGCTCTGAATGGAGGACGTCTTGTTCCTGGGTCTTTAATTCGGGTGTCTACGGACTGCGGGAAGTCCTTCGAGACGAAATGCCGCATCGACACGGATGTTGAAGTCGAGTATTTCAGAAATGGAGGCACTCTACACTACGTGCTTCGCAACATATTAAACAAAAAGTAAATCCAGGTGTACAGATACTTCGAGGTGGACGTACAGTTGGAGGTGGATGTACAGGTGGAGGCAACAATTGTTCTTTTTTGGGTTTGCTCAGTTGCCTCCGCTACTACGCAGCTTAATGTCGCTGTGTGTAAATAATAAAGCCTTCATGATGCGCTTGAGCTTTGGGGCAAGGTCTGCATGTGCTACTGCAGCAGCAGCGGCAGCAGCTGCTGCTGCTGCTGCTAGCGAAGCTGCTGCTTCCTTCATCCTCCCTCACATCCGAGTAATTGCCACAGGATTTATATAGTTGTTGCATGCAGCCCTATTAACCTGATACATGCGTGCATCTCTGTGGTCCTTCATTCCAGAAGGGGACTTTGGGGGGCGATGGCTGTGCGCGTGCTTTGCGGCAGCTTAATTAATTGAGTATTTTTCTGATAAATACAATATTTTTATTAGGCTTAGGCCTTTAAAGAACAGTCTCCCTAAGGGCTAATAACACCCGAAACGGTGCAGTAAGAAGAGACGGAGCTTCTCAAGTTCTCAAGTATATAATGTAAGGAGAGACGGAAAATGAACAATTTGTTCCCTGTCCCGTTGGAAGGCCGACAGCCGCCCTTGAGGAGACGGAGCCGCTTCCCTGCTGCTTCGGCAGCTAGCCGCTGCATCTAGGTGCTGCAGCAAGCTGCTGCTGATGCAGCTAGTTGCTGCAGCAGTTAGATTGGGTGACCCGATGAAGCGCTGCTTCCACGAGCGGAGCGTCAGTGGGAGGGGGGAGGCCATGAGGGCCAAATAAATGAAGAGGAAACAGTGATAATGCCTAGAAGATTTCAGCAAACAAATTTTCAATCAAATCCGAAGATAAATAGTCAGAAAACATCTGCAAAACGTCGGTGGGACGAATCAAGAGGCGTGCATCTCCGGTGAGAACTGCTGTCCCTCATACTTCAAAAGTAGCTAGCTGGTCGCTAGCTGGCTGCCTAGCTAGCTAGCTAGCTACGAGCTAGCAAACTATTTATTTTTTACCTTTGCCCGTGCTACTAGACTGACGCTCTGTATACATGGAGCCTAGAGGGAAGCATCTTTTCTATTCTCTTAAGCGAGCGCCTCTTCCCTGGTCTGTTTCATGCTGCACTGTAGATAGCCATGAGTGTTAAGACAGCGTCCTCCGCGCTGCTTCATTGCAGTGTATGTACACCATCAGTCACGTCAGTCACTTCAAAGGAAATGATAAGAGGGCTAAACAGACGAAAGGCCAATGCGGCTGTGTAAAATGCCATAAGTAGAACCGCAGTAGCTGTGGAGCACAGCCTCTCGCTCGTTGTTATTTGGACACTCGGGCCCATTACAATAGAGTTAATAAATGAAAGAAATCTGGAGTGTCTAGACAGCTTGCTTTACGCTGTTCATGATTTAGTTTGCATGGACTGCATGGCGTCGTGCTGTGCAGTTGTGCAATCGAGGGCGTTCATAGTGAAGCGCTGCGAGGAAGATGTTCTCGAGTAACTCGAAAGTTGTCATTTCTTCTTGAAAGAAAAGGAAACCAATTTAATTACTTGTAAAAGGCTTGTAAAATGAATACCAACAGCCCCATCAGTGTCGGGATGTGCCGGTACAGCAGACGGCGTGTGGAAGCTGCTGTTGTGTGTTATGCCGCTCTGGTAACTTAGCAAAACCAGCAACCCAGATACATGAATTTAAGACATATAATACCTTAAAAACAAAATAAATGAGCTGAAATGGTTTAAATTTATCAATGGAGTGACATCAGTATCCACATACACCGTGGCTCGCTGCAGTCAGACTCGAGAGGGAAGCTGCTGCTGAGGTATGTGGACCCCGCCTGTTGTGTAGACACCTCAGCGTTTTTTGTTCATAATTATGAAATTTATAAAAGATTTCTTCATTTATTTCACAAGTATTGTGCGTTCTTCACCCCGGATAGACCCTTTCTTCTTCCTCCTGGGGGTCCTCCTCGTTTGAGTGCTTTCTGCGTTTGCCTTCGCTGTAGGTATATTACATATATCATATCCTCCCTCTCTTCCTCTTCCTTTTTCGCAGTTTGACTACTAAAATACTTTAGGCACCCTGTAGCAATGGGTTAAAAAGGACCCCTTTTTTTGATTTGCTGCTGCTTTCCTTTGGCGGCTGCTGGGATTCTCCCGATTGACTCTATTTCATTGGTGTTTAGAACATTCGCATCCTCCTATTGCGTTTATATTCATCTCTCGCATCTAGCAACTGAAATTCTATGATAATCTACTAGAACTCCTCTTCAGCTGAAAGGCGAGGCCCCGTCGCCTTGCTTTTCTTTCCCTTCTTCCTCTCATCTACCCGCGGCTGTTCTCCCCAGTGCAGTTGCTGAGGTGTACGTACAGCTGAGGTGTACGTACAGCTGGGTTTTAACACTCACGAAGGTTTTATTGGAGGCGAAGCGGACGAATAAACAGAAACAAGCAACCAACCCTGAACTCACGCATCACAGACGAGCAGCTTTGCTTGGCTAAGGGCCATGTCTGCTCCTCTTTTAGAAAGAGCAAACTGCCCAACCTCTTATACACCTCCCTGTATACGTGACTATACAGCTGCCTGTACACTTGAGTGTACACCTGCTTATACACCTCCGTGCAGCCCTCTAGTTCTTAACCCCCTTTCTTTCGTGGTTCGCGGCGAGTAGGGAACCTCCCTCGGGAAACAAAGTAGAACGAACGAAAGGCGACAAAGGGAAGAAAATAAGTAGGGGATCAGTGTGGTTTAGAAAGATAACTGCACTTAGTTTGAGCCTTTCAGCAGTTGCGTCGGCATTGAGGTGTGGGCTGGCTCGTCTTCTTCTTTCTCCACCGCCTTTCAGGAGGTTAACGAAAGAAGAAAATGGTGGTGTCGGGGTTTACCCTGTGAGTCCACATTGGGGGTTGTTGGTGTGCTGGAGTGTACGTACAGCTGAGCTGTGCATTCAGTGGTGTAGGAGTTTTTCGTGTGTGCGTAGACATCTGCTTGATGTGCGTTGTGTCTCTTCTTTAGGAACGACGCGATATTATTGTTTGCATTTCTCTATTCTTCTTCTGATGTCTTCGTTGAATGGGATGCCTTTGCTGCATGCGCTCAGCCGGTGCATTACTGGTTGTTGGGGTCATACGGGGCCCTCATCGCCTTCCGACTTTCTCACTACTTAGGACAGTACTTATCTGAGGTGCGTTCTGTTTGCTGCGGTGCCTGTCAAACCGAGAAGGAAGAATTGAGGAATGGAAGGGGGAAAATAATGACGGGGAGGCTGGTCGAGGGTACTTGGCGGAAGTTGTGGTGTATGTACATCGAAATAGCAAAGGAAAGCGAGCGACGGGGCAGGGGGGATTTATGGAGGTCTCTTTCTTGAGTATGGTGTATGTTTCTGCGTGCAGGATGGAGAGGACTTTATGCTGTATAGACAGCGGGGGCCTCCCTTCTGGGTGAATGTTCTCATTCTCGGCATTTTATTTCCTTGCTTCTTCGGATGGACTGTCGTGGGTACCTTTTGGTTCCTGGAAGTGCAGGAGGAGACGCCTTTCTGTGTAAGAAAAAAGCAATAAGTGCACTGGCGAGAGATTATTCACACCGCGGGCGTTAGGGTTTTGTGCTCTTTTGGTATAACGCTAAGGTTGTAAATATATATATATATATATATATATATATATATAATTGGACATGCATATGTATAGATACATGCGTGTGAAATACAGGCATGCATACCTATATATATATATATATA
>NW_013547234.1:0-20101 GCF_000499425.1 Eimeria acervulina
TATATATATATATATGTATATATATATATATGTATATATATATATATATATATATATATACTTCAGGAGTCTGCGGCATCTTTGCGTCTCTGTGTCGTGCTAATCATACAAAGGAGGTTAAACTAGGCTTTCATACAGGTAAATGGTGGTTTAGGGTTTAGGGTTTCCTTTGTTCATTAGGGTTTAGAGTCTAGGGTTTGGGGTTTGATTTGTTCATTAGGGTCGAGGGTTTACGGTCTCATTTGTACATTAGGGTTTGGTGTTGAGGGTCTCCTTTGTTCGCTAGGGTTTAGGTTTGAGACTTTAGGGTTTCATTTGTTCATTAGGGTTTAGGGTTCAGGGTTTAGGGTTTCACTTGTTCGTCCGGGTCTAGGGGGGTCTAGCGTTTCGGGCTTCATTTGTTCGTTAGGGTTTAGAATTTAGGGTTTAGGGTTTAGGGTTTCCTTTGTTCATTAGGGTTTAGGGTTTAGGGTTTCCTTTGTTCGTTAGGGTTTAGGGTTTAGGGTTTAGGGTTTAGGGTTTGGTTACCTCCATCTGCTCGAAGGTCAATTGTCCATTTGAGGGCGGGCGGCTGCCCTTGTTTTAAAAATATTTCAAAGTGAAAGCAGCTATTTACTTTTTCTTTTAATTTTCTTTTTTCTTCAGTTGCTGAGTCTAAGTACGCTGCAATAATTTTTAATATCTTTAAAGAACGTAGTTCACCGCCAACCTTCTGCTGCTCAGTCTGCTGCTGCTGCTGCTGCTGCTGTTGCTGCGGCTGTTGCTGCTGCTGTTGCTGCTGCTGCTCTGTTCCTGTGGACATTTGCTGCGACGCCTGTGCGCAGACACCGCAGCAAAGTAATCAACGACTTTGGTGTTTATGATTGCAGCGAACTATATGCAGCAGCAGCAAACTATATGCAGCATCAACATACAACGCAGCAAGAAAGGCAGCAAAAAATGCAGCAGCAACAAACAATCAGCACCAGCTTTCTAGGTAGCTAGCTACCTAGCTAGCTAGCTAGCTAGCTACCTAGATAGCTAGCTAGCTACCTAACTAGCTGCCTATCTAGCTGGCTAGCTGGCTAGCTAGCTAAGTAGCAAGCACCTCACCATAACGAGAGAGTCTGCGAGGGAGGTTGGATAAGAAACATTTGAATTGAAGTCAACGACGTGATGCCAGTCTCGCTGCAGATCTTCAAGAGAAAAAGCAGAAGAGAAGACTTTGCCTGCGCTGCGCTGCCACCGCACTGCAGCCACCCAACCCGCACCCACCTCAAACACCTGCAGCAGCAAACCAAACGCATTGCTGCTGCACTGCTGTCCTTGAAGCAACGCCTGATGCTCTCCTGCTCAGAGTTACGCAAGCTGCATATTGACGGCTCAGCACAGTCTGTCTTCATAATGCAGCTCCTGCTGCTCCTGCTGCTGCTGCTGCTGCTGCGGATGCTGCTGCTGCTGCGGAGGCTGCTACTGCGGATACTGCTACTACTGCTGCTAGTACTGCGGATATTCCTATCGCTGCTGCTGCTGCTGCTGCTGTTGCCGCTGCTGTTGCTGCTGTTGCTGCTGCTTTTGCTGCTGCTGCTGCTGCTGCTGCTGCAGCACTGTGAAGCATTTGAGCTGGTGTTAATGACTTACTTGGCCAGTAACTTTGGATTCTTTAGAAGAAAGAAAAAGAACAACTGGGGCGACGCAGTCGGGCTTCAAAGATTTCAGAAGCGGAGGCGGCAAAACGTCTGCAGTCATCCGGGTGCCTGAGGATGTTGCGCATGCAAACAGAAATATAAATATAAATAATAATATTTTTATACAAATATAAATAATAATATTTTTTATAATAATATTCTTCACGTTCATTCTATTCATCATATTTTTCAGTTCGTCTACTATACTCAGCTTTCGTAGATAGTCTGCTGAATGCAGCCCTATCATCATTATTATCAATGTAATATATATTAATATTATATATAATATATATATATATATATATATATTTTATTATAGTAATTGTTTCCCTACCTGTTAAGTATAATAATATTATTATATATAATAAAATAATATTGTTATTTTATTATATAATATTATTATTATACTCAACAAAAAAGCATATAAACATATATATAATAAGCATATTACAGACACATGATAAACATATAATAAACATATTATAAACATATTATAGGCATATAATAAACATATAATAAACATATAATAAACATATAAAGTCTTACCTGCTAGCGGCGCAATACAGTTAACAAGAATATTATACTTCTCTCCTTCTGCTGCAAGAGTTTTAGTCAACCCGACTAAAGCCATCTTCGCTGCACTGTAGTTCGACTGCATGCACAGAGCAACACCAGCAGCAGCGGCAGCATCAGCAGCAGCAACAGCAGCAACAGCAGAAAAGAGTAGAGATTGAATATACGTTATACTGCGTTATTAAAATCCTACAGAGCATTCCAGCGAATTCCACAAGACAAAACAAACTAAATTAAATTAAATTAAATTAAATTAAATTAAACAAATTAAACTAAATTAAATAACTTAAATTAAATTAAATAAGAGTAGGCGTCTGACTTGACCGAAGTTTCCATACAAACCGGAGGCGCTGGTGGTGTTGATGATTCTGCCGAATCGGCGTTTCATCATGAAGCTCCAAGCTGCTTTCGTGCAGAGAAAGGCACCTTTGAGGTGCACCTGAAGCAGCAATAAGACCATATTCTACTTCAAACAACTCACTTTCAAACTGCTGATGTCGGCCCTAATGCACATCCTGCTGGCGATGCTCGTGCTGCTCCTGTTCGTGCTGCTGCTGCTCGTGCTGCTGCTGTTGGTGCTGCTGCTGTTGGTGCTGCTGCTGCTGCTGCTGCTGCTCGTGCTGCTAGTGCTGATGCTGCTCGTGCTGCTGTTGGTGCTTCTGCTGGTGCTGCAAACGTGCTGCACGGATGCTGCTGCGAAGAGGTTGATGATGCATGCTCTTATATATACATCGCTTGTTTGAAGCAGAATAATTTTTGACAGTTATACAGAAGTAAGCCCCAGCTAATTCCTATTACTGTGGTTGTATAAAACTAAATTAATATTAGCAGAAACAGATAAAACTTCTATGCTAAGCAAAACCAACAAATGCTACAAACAAGAGAAGCGAGGTGCAGACAGTTTGCTGCTGCTGCTGCTGCTGCTGCTTTGCCTTGCAGATTAAAACAAACATAACATGCTGCTGTTTCTGCTATTTCTGCTGCTCTTCATGCAGCTTTTACCTATGGCGTTATACTGCTACATATTGATAATATATATTATATTGTAGTACATAAAAATAGATTAAATAAGAATAAAAATAATAAATAATACTACAATAAAAAATGAAAACATACCTGCATAACCCGATCCCAGTCTTGCTCTGTCAGCTTAGCAAAAGAAGAGTCTCTTAATATGCCTGCATTATTAATCAGAATATCGATTTGTCCAAAGGCTTTGATTGCAGCTTCAATAATTTTATCTCCGTTTAATACATCATCATAATTTGCTGTTGCCTCTCCTCCGAAACTTTTAATTTCTTCTACCACAGCATCGGCAGCGCGGATGCCTAAAGAGAATAACAATACAAACATAAACACTTTTATATATAGTGTTTGAAACAAACACTTCGCAATTATTATAATAATATATATCAACAAGTACACACACACCTGTGTAATCTGCTTGGTTATTTGTCTAAAAAAATATTTTATTTTTTCTTAGTCGAAGAAAAACGCAAAAAAGACTGCCATCAATAATGCTGAAAGCTATAAAAACAATTTTTTTAAAATATTTAAAAACAATATTTTCTTCTTAATATGCAATTCTTTGTTTGATGCACGCAATAAAAACAAATAAAGAAATTGCAGAATACGCAGCAGTTTGCAGTGGTAATGAAGAAAAAACGTTTTAAAAAAATAAATGCTCTTCACTATAATATATATTCTAAACATATAAAGACCTTTAATCCTTTACTATATTATTAAAGTATAGTTTCTTAATATAGTAAAACTATGTAGTAGAAAAAGATGTTGAAGAAAAAACGCGGGTATGAAGTTTCTCATACACTGAGAGGTAAGCGAAAATATACAAAAACTAAATTGTCGTCTTAGAGAAATGCATTAAAAAATAAAAGTGAAGATATGAATATTTAAATAAACTTGAAAATTTCTTCTTTCGTAGCTGTGCATACACCGCAAGTATACTTCTTAGGATATTTATATCCCTAGAAAGCGCCAAAAAGTGCTATAAAAAGAGGATATAAATAATTTCATAAGTAGTTTTTATATTTAACAATATTAATCACGAAAAAAAGAGCAGCTTTCCCTGAAATTAACTGCTTATCTACCCACCCCTGCAAATAAAGGCTGCAAGGCCTAGACACAATATTTCGAGGAAAGTAAAGGAAGATAAGGTATAAAATTCAAAATATATATTTTCTTACCTTCTTCTTTGTTTGCATCTCCAGCAAGAGCTACGCCTAAATCATTAACAACAACTTTAGCCCCTCTTCTAGCGAAAGCAAGGGCATAGGCTCTGCCTAGACCTCCACCAGCACCTGTACATACACCGAAACTGCACAAGCAATATATTTGTTTGATAATTCTGCTTTATTATACTTCATTTTTGTTGAATCTGCATCAACAGCCCTTTGAAAGATGTATGAAACGCAGCAAATGCATCGAGCGCTGGACCAGGGATACGTAGAGTAGAAAGAAGAAGAAAACGTAATTATTTGCATGTATTTCGATCAAAAATGTTTAAATAACTCCATAAATGCATGCAGCAGGTGTTTGTGGTGCTTAAACAAACACAAACAAGTACAAGGAAAAAGACAGAGGGGTTTGTCTATAGATAATTTTTCAGGTTTTCTTCACCTGTTATCACGACAACTTGTCCTTCAAATTGCCGCCCCATATCGTCTTTATATTAATTAAATATTACCAATAAATAGAGGGGAGAAGCAGAGCAGAAGAATATATATATACATATATATATATTATATCTATATCTATATAGATAGATATATTATATATGTATGTAAGCTGCTGCTCAGATATGCCGCAGTTGGCTTAGTAATTATAAGGATAAGGATATTAATATTATCATTAAATAAATTAATATTCAATTAAATACAAAAGAAAAAATAAAATAACAAAGTAATGCCTATGAAGCACTGATATCTGTCAGCCTGAGCATATGCTGCACATGAACGGCTGCTGCACACCGACAGCAGCAGCCCTTGTCTCGTAAGCTTTCTATATACATCTTTATTTTTATTTATTTTATATTTAATGTTTAATTTTATTTTATCTCTTTCTTTTTTCTTTTATCTATGCTTTTATTCACACTTTCCTATACTTGTGCTGTCTACGCACCAGGCAGCCACACTCTCGCAGCCCCCAGCATATATAAATATATATCTATACATTTAAACAATATAAAACAAATATATATCTTTAAATAATATAAATATATATACATATATGCATATATATATATATGCATATTTATATATATTTATATATATATTAATGTACCCCTGTGATATTCTATACATTCTTCGCAGGCTACTTAACAACAACAGCTCTCTTGAGCATATAAAATAGATTTAAAAATAAATAAATAAATAAATAAATAAATAAATAAATAAATATTTATATATGTATATGTCTATACATATATTGCTGCTCTAGTATGTTGTAGAGATAGACATATGAATTAATAGAGCGAGTGTATTATATCAAGGGCTGTATAATAATAATATATAATAATAATAAATAACAATAATATATAATAATATATAATAAAAAAGAGAACAGACTAACTGAGAAAAGAGAAATATACTTGAAAAACTCAAACAGATTATGCTGCAGCAGCTGCACACACTCTTGTATGAAAGAAGCTGCAGCAAACAGCCGCGGCAGCAGCAGAAGAAGCAGCAGATGCAACAGCAGCAGCAGCAGCAGCAGCACCAGCAGCTTCTTTGTTTTGCCGCTGCTGCTGATAGAAACCAATTAGTCTGTTGTTAAGCATGCTTAGCTAGGAGATGCAGCTAATACTTCTTTAAAGCAGCAGCAGAGCGGCAATAATATTATAATATTATATTTTCTTTTAAAGATAAAAAACAAAGAAAGTAATTTGTTAGTAGCCCATGCATAAACTACCTCAATAAAATATAATTTAAAGATAAAGTACATTGGTTTGCTGCAAAGCGAGCGTATATCTTTATCAATTCTTAACAACGACAATAAACAAACAAAACAAGAAATAAAAGAGAAGAACAGCAGCAGCAAATGCAGCAGCAAATGCAGCAGCAAATGCAGCAGCAAATGCAGCAGCAGACGCAGCAGCAGATGTAACAGCAGATGCAGCAGCGTCTTCTTCATCTATTTTCAAGAGAAATGTATAGACAGCCGATTATAGTTTATTAAAACTGCTTCTATGCTATGCAGCAGATATGTCTTCTCTATGGACTGTGCTTACAGCTTAATTAAACATAATCTAACTCTTAAATCTGCGCTCCCCTTACACCTTTCAGCAGCAGAACAGCTACGCCTGAGGCCGCACTGCTGCAGTATTGTAGCAGCACTGCTGCAGTGCTGCTGCAGTGCTGCTGCAGTGCTGCTGCAGTGGTGCAGGAAAGGAAGGTAGTTAGTTATCTGTGCGTGAGGGGCGTTGCTGCTGCTGCCACTGCAGCTGCTGCAGCTGCCGATAGCATTATTCTCTGGGCTGTGCGGCAGCAGCAGTATCTGCTGCTGCTGCAGTAGCTTACTGTGTTGCAGCTATTGTATTATATACAAGCTGCCGTTAAGCTGCCGTTAATGCTGAGCCCCCTCGCCCCCACAAGAGGAAAGCAGACATTATTCTAATTATGATGGGTTTAATTTTAATTCATAGGCGTCTAAAGAGGAGAAGAAGCAACGAAAAAATATAAATAAAGACACATACAGCTAACCGCAGCAGCTGCTGCAGCTGTCTGGCATTGCGGTTGCTGCAGCTGCTAGAAGCAGAGCAGCATAAGAGCGAAGAAAGGAGAGAGAAAATGACAAAATAAATAATAATAATAAACAAATAAAACAATTAAATAAACAATAAAATATAAAAACAAAAGCAAACAATTTCTTTATCGTTTGTCTCTGCTGCAAGTCTTAATATGAGGCTCTAGCGACCGCAGACGTGTTGCTGTAGATAGCAGCATCTTTATATTGAGGTAAAACAAAGAAAAACAATTATTTAATATTTAAAAAGCATTTATTATATCTTTTATTTATTATATTTTACCTTAATATACTCCCCTTCATACGCATTCAACTTCATAAGAGGCTTCTTCAGAGCCAGAGGGGCTCTGCAGCTGCTGCAGTAGCAAGCGGCTCGTAGAGAAGCAGCAGAAAATAAACTATAATTTATATTTAAATATTATAAAATAAAAGCAAACAAGCAAACTCAAATGCAATATACACACAACTACGATTTATTCAGCAGCAGCAGCAGCAACAACCCACAGCAGCAGCAGCAGAACGGCTCACCACAACAACACGCTCTGCAGCTGCTGCAGCAACAACAGCAGCAGCAGGAGCAGCAGTTGCTGCGGCAGTAGCAGCAGAGACCATGGCAGCGGCGCCTACAGCAGCAACAACAGCAGCAGCAGCAGAAGCACCGGCACCAGCCGAAGCTGCGCAAGTCGCTATTGCAGCAGCAGCAATAAAAGCAGCAGAAGCAGCAGCAAGAGCAGCAACACTCTCAACAGCAGCAGAATCCAGAGCAGCAGCAAAGGTTAGGGCTGCTGGCATATAACTCATTCCCAGTGCAGGCGACGCTGCCGGCATCCGTTGCTGTTGCTGCTGCGGTTGCTGCTACTACTGCTGCTGCCGCTGCTGCTGCAGCTGTTGCAGTAGTTTGCATCAAGGAGTAGCAGCAGCAGCAATGCTGTGGGGCGAGCTCTGCTAAGTGGCAGCGGTCGGTGCAGCGGCAACAGTTGCAGCAGCAGTCAGCAGGAAGAGGAGCCTCAAGCCTAAGCGCAATACCCTCTTCTGCTGCTGCTGCTGCTGCTGCCGCCGCCGCCACTGCTGCTGCTGCTACCTCTGCTGCTGCTGCTACCACTGCCGCTGCTGCTTGCAGCAACTCAGCGATGATGACGCCTTGCCCTAAGAAGCCGGCGTCCTCAAGCAGCAGAGATGAATGCAACAGCCACAGCAACAGCAGCAGCAAAACTAGCAGTATAAGCAACAGCAGAAGCAGCAGCAGAAGCAGCAGCAAGAGTAGCAGCTGCAGCGGTAGCTGCACAGACGTGCGCCTACAGGGAAGCAAGCCCTGTCGTTCGGTTGCTGCAGCCTTGGAGTCTGCTTCAAACAGCAGCAGCAGCAGCAGCTGCAGCAGCAGCAGCTGCAGCAGCAGCAGCAGCAACAACAATGGAGCACAAGACGTGCAGCTGTCTCGATTGCGCTCACATGTACGGATATATATATGTTTGCTGCTGCTGTCCCTGCCCTTCTTTGCTGCTGCCAGAGTTGCTGCTGCATGCTGCTTCCTGTGCCAGCTTCTGCTGTTGTCTTGCTGCTGCTGCTGCTGTCGTTTCTGCTGCTGCTGATTTTCCTTCTTGCTGCTGCTGCTGCTGCTTCTGCTTGCGATGTAGATGAAATTTGAGTTGGGGGGCCGCTACACTGGAGGCTGTTTGCTGCTGCTGCCTCACCAAGAGCGCCACCCTTGCAGTAGCAACAGCAACAGCAACAGCAGCAGCAGCAGCAGCAGCAGCAGGGAGCCTGTTACTGGTGGAGGGTTGCCGAGTGCGGAGTCAGAGGAAGTGCTGCAGCTTGCTGCAGCACCTGGAGCGGCAGCAGCGAGCCCTGCTGCTGTTGCTGCTGCTGCTGCGTTGTCTGCTGCTGCGCGTGCTGCACCGCTGTTGAACTCAGGTGAGTGGCAGCAGCAGCAGCAGCTGCTGCTGCTGCAGCAGAAAGGTTTGCTCCTTAGAGACGGTGACGGGTTCTATTGCTCGGAGCGGTGTATTCGCAGCATCGGCAGCAGCAGAAGCAGCAGCAGCAGCAGCAGCAACAGCAGCACGGATGCGAGTTGGAGTGACAGCACAGATATCAGCCTCGGCGAGAGCGACAGCAGCAGCATTAGTTCAAGCAGCAGCAGCAGCAGAAGCAGCAGCAGCTATGATGGAGACGCAGACGATACGCTCAGAGCAGTTTCGCTCCGCAGCAGCAGCAGCGGCAGCAGCAGCAGCAGCGGCAGCAACAGCAGCAGCTACTGCAGCAGCTGCGTGGCAGCGGGGGTTGCTGCATTGGCCCAGACAGTTGCAACTGCAGCTACAGCAGCTGCTGCTGTCGTGCGTTCAGAGAAGAGCTGCAGCAACAGCAACGCCGAGCCGCAGCAAGCGCAGCAGCAGCAGGAGCACCAGCAGCAAAATGTGCTGCTGCATGCATTTGGCGGCCAGTGGGCTGCAGGGCTGCGCTGCGGCTTGGGCATGGACGTGCAGCAGCTGCAGCTGCAGCAGCAGCAGCATGCTGCTGCTGCTGGTGCTCTGCTGCTTCGTTGTGGCTTGTGGAGTGAAGACCGTCTGAAGGGCTGGGGCATCCACCTCAGGCTTCAGCAGCAAGCTGCCAGCAGCAGCAGCAGCAGCGGCAGCAGCAACAGCTGCTGCAGCAACAGCGTCAACAGCTGCCCCTACTGCTGCTGCAGCTCTGCTGCTTCGATTGTGCTGGGGGAGGTTTCCGAGGGGCATATGTAAGACAAATAGTTAGCTGCGAACTGCTGCTGCTGCTTCTGCGGCTTCTGCTGCTGCTGCTACTGCTGCTGCTGGTGAACAGTGCTGCTGTTGCTGCCACTGGTTGCTGCTGCACCAACAGCACTGCTGCTGCTGTTGCTGCTGCTGTTGCTGTTTTCCATTTGCCTGTGCCGCGGCAATCCTTGCTGCTGCTGCAGCTGTCTGCACTGTTGCTGCTGCTGATTTTAACTGCTTTTATGTTCATGCTGCTGCTTCTGCTGCTGCTGCTTTTGCTGCTGCTGCAGTTCGCCTGGACCTCTCGTGGTTGCTTGCGGCTGCTGCGTCTTCTTTGGGTCGGCCGTCGCCGGCAGCAGCAACAGCAGCAACAACAGCAACAGCAGCAGCAGCAGCAGAAATAGCACGCCTGGCGACGGCAGCAGCTGCCCTGCTGCAGCAACACTTGAGGGCATCTGGATTGGTGTCTGCAGCAGCAACAATTGCTGCAGCTGCAGCAGCAGCAGCAGCACCCGCAACAAGGTTGCAGTTAGGTTGCTCTCTAATGTGCGCATTCCAACGAACAACAGCAACAACAGCAGCAGCAGCAGCAACTGCAGCAGCAGCGATGAGTCTGTACGCAGCTTCGAGGGGCTCTTGCCTCTGCCTGCATGGGCCACAGACAGCAGCAGCAGCTGCAGCAGCAGCAACAGCAGCAGTATCAGCTGCTGCAGTAGCAGAAGTGGCAAAGATGGCAAATGCGGCCGGCGTACTGCCCCACTGCTGCAGCTGCTACAGCTGCTGCAGCAGTCGCTCGTTGCTGCTGCTGGCTTGCAGCAGCAGCAGCAGCAGCAGCAGCAAGGCAGCGATGTCTGCAGCTTGGAGTCTCAGCGTAGCACTGCTGTCTTCATTAGCGAGGCTACGCATGCTGCTGCTCTCTTCAGCAGCATGTTTTCAGGCAGGCGGCGGCAGCAGCAGCAGCAGCAACAGCAGCAGCAGCAGCAAGAGCAGCAGCGGCAGCAGCAGCAGCAGGAGCTGGCACGACAGCAGCACGAGCTGCTGCGACGCATACAGGAAGAGCAGCGCCAGCAGCAGCTGCAGCTTATGCTTGAAGAAGAAGAAGCACAGCGGCAGCTGCAGCAATACGCTGGGGGGGCCGACTGGGAAGGCGGCTCTGCTGCTGCTCTTGCTGCTGCTGCTGCTGCAGCAGGTGCTCACACTACAGTTAGCAGCGAGACACTTGCTGCTGCAGCCACTACTGCTGCTGCTGCTGCTGCACGTGCGAACGCTAAGGCTGCAGCAGCGGGTGCTGCCTACCAGGCAACATATGCAGCAAGAGCAGCAGCAGCAGCAGCAGCAGCAGCAGCAGAAGTGCCTGCGGCGAGAAACGGAGCTGCAGCAAATGCTGCTGCTGTTGATGCTGCTGACAGCAGCGACTACTCATGGTCAGACATTGAAAATGCACTCGAGGACTCAGCAGCAGCAGCAGCAGCACCAGCACCAGCAGCAGCAGCGGCAGCAACAGCAACGGCAACAGCAGCGGCTGCAGCAGCAAGTGCAGCTACTGAATCCCCGACAGCAACGGAGAACGTCGAGGTTGTTGAAGCAGCAGCAGCAGCGACAGCAGCAGCAGCAGCAGCAACAGCAGCAGCAGCAGCGCGGGCAACAGCGGCAGCAGCGGCAGGCGATTTAGGGGCAGTAGGGGGCGCAGCAGCCGATGCAACAAGTGCTCTCAAAAGAGCAGCAGCTGCTGCTGCTGCTGCTACTGCAGAGCAGCCACAGGCAGAATCCGAGCCTTGTGCTGCTGCTTGCAGCAGCAACAGGCCAGCAGCAGCTGCTGCTGCCGCTGAAGTTCGACAGCGAGAAAGCAGGGAGCAGCAGCAGCAGCATCACGGTCCCGAGGCAGCATTTGACGTGTTGCAGCAGCAGCAGGAGCAGCTGCATGTGCTGCAGCAGCAGCAGCAGCAGCAGCTGCAGCAGCTGCAGCACCTGGTGCAGGCGCGGTCAGCAGGGGGGGGTGAGCTGCGGCAGCAGCAGCTCGAGTCGCTGCAGCGCTTTGCTGAGCAGCAGCAGCAGCTGTTGCAGCAGTTACAAGAGGAGCAGCAGCGCCTGCAGCAGCAAGCTGCGGAGGAAGAGAGGAGGCGAGAAGAACATCTGCAGCAGCAGCTGCTGCAGCAGATGCAGCAGCAGCAGCTACAGCGGGAACGCCAAAACAGAGAGCAGCAGGCTCTTGAGTCGGGGCTGCATGCTTTTTTCTTTTCTTCTGAAGAAGAAGCATCGGACCGCGAGAACAGCAGCAGCAGCAGCAGCAGCAGCAGGGGCAACAGCAGTAGTGGCAACAGCAGCAGCAGCAGCAGCAATAGCAGCACGAGAAGTATAGCTCCCACGGCGGCTCGTGTAGCTGAAGACGTGGGGAGCGAAGAGAGCATGTGCTATTTGCTGCGGCAGCAGCAGTGGCAGCAGCAGCAGCTGCAGCAGCAGTTACTACAGCAGCAGCAACTGCAGCAGCAGCAACTACAGCAGCAGCAATCACAGTGGGTACGTAGCGGCCTCTGTCTTTCTGCTGTTCCTGCTGCAGCTTGCAGCATAAGGGAGAGTGTTTCATTCTCTGCTGTAGCAGCAAAAGCTGAAGCACCAGCACGAGCAGCAGCAGCAGCAGCAGCAGCAGCAGCGGCAGCGGCAGCAGGAACAGCTTCGCGCAGCACGCACAGCAGCACTCGCAGCAGCAAGAGCAGCAACCACAGCAGCAACCCTATCATTCTGCCCTTACCTGGGTGGGGCGATGCCGATTTGCCTCTAGACGCCGTTGACGCAGCAGCAGCAGCAAACGCTGCTGCTGCTGCTGCTGCAGCTGCACCAGAACCTGCCACTTGTGCTGCTGCTATACATACGCAGGTAGACCTGCTACCTGAGTTCGCCCCAGTTGCTGCTGCGCCTCTTTCTGCTGCTGCTGCTGCTGCTGCTACTGCCAGAACGCCCAGCGAAACGGGTAGCATCAGCAGCAACACAGCAGGCAGCAGCAACACAGCAGGCAGCAGCAACACAGCAGGGACCAGCAGCAGCAGCAGCAGCGAGCGCAGCCGCACTGTGAAGAGAGGGAAGAGCGGTGCAGGGAGGGGATTGCTGCAGCTGTTGCCGTTGTGGAGCAGCAGTAGCAGCAGCAGCAACCAACTCCCGCCGTCTAACGTAGACCTTGACGTGGAGCTACCGTCTGCAGCAGATGAACAGCAGCAGCAAGAGCAGCAACAGCAGGAGCAGCAGCAGGAGGGCTTCATGGGGGCAGCAGCTGGGTTGCTGCAGCACGCGCAGCAGCAGATGCTTCGCGGAGCAGCGCCTGGCAGCGCAGCGTTAGCTGCTGCTGCTGCTGCATTCGAGCGGCACAATGCAGCAGCAGCAGCAGATGCAGATAGTGACAGCTTCGTAATCTCTTGGGGAGCAGCCCTTCCTCCAGAGGCAGCAGCAGCCCTGCAGCTTCAGCAGCAGCAGCAGCAACAGCAGCAACGCGAGCAGCAGCAGCAGCAGCAACGGAGCTGGCAGGCAGCACCTTGTGGCGTGGAGAAGCAGCTGCAGCAAATCCAGCTGCGCAGGGCATTGATGCTGCAGCAGAAGTTAGGGAGCCACGAACAGGAGAAACAGCAGCAGCAGCATCAGCAGCCTCTAAAGCAGTCTTTCTTCGTGGGCTCTTGCAGCAAGAGCAGCACAAGCGGCAACAGTCAAGGAGACAGCTGCAGCAACAACTTCAGCAGCAACAGCAGCAGCAACAGCAGCAGCAGCGGCAAGAGCAGCGACGATGTTGTTGGAGGTGCAAGCCCGCTTGAAGTTGGTGCAGGCAGTTCGTGGCAGCAGCAACAGCCGGCGCAGCAGCAGCAGCAGCAAGAGCAACAGCAGCAGCAACAGCAGACGCAGAACCAGCTCGAGCTGCTGCACCAGCAGCAAGAGAAGCTGGAAGATGCAGGAGACTCCCTGGTTGCTGCACTGACACCGGAAACTTGTGAGGGGCCCACGACCCAGCAGCAGCCGCCGCAGCAGCAGCAGGAGGCGCAGCAGCAGCAGATGCCGCAGCAGCAGATGCAGCAGCAGCAGCAACTTATGAAGGGCGGGCAGCCGCAGCAACAATTGCAGCAACAGGAGCAGCAGACGATGCATACTCAACATCCACAGCTGCATGAGGAGGGGTTCAAACTCCAGCAGCAGCAGCAGCAGCGCTTGGAGGTCGTGCAGCAGCAACAGCAGATTGCTAGCAACGAGCAGCCGCGGCACTTATCTCGCCAGCAGCAGCAGCAGGGGGAGGAGCAGCAGCAGCAGCAAAAGCCGCAGCAGGAAGCTTGCGAGGATCCCGAGCTGCAAGAGGCGCTTTGGCGGAATGCTGCAGTTGCTGCAGAGCAGCAGCAGCCCTTTCGGCTTCCCCTGCAGCAGCAGCAGCAGCAGCAGCAGCAGGAGACGCAGCAGCAGGAGACGCAGCCATTGAGTCTGCTGCTGAGTAGTGTGCGTACTGCACCTCCTTGGAGCAGTTTCATCGACGCAGCAATTAAAAGGGTCTCTGCTGCCTCCTCAGCTGCAGCAGCAGCAGCAGCAGCAGCTGCTGCTGCTGCTGCTAACAGCACCCCGTCGGACTGGAGACGTACAAGAGGGCAGAGAGCAGCAGCTGCTCTCTTTGCTGCTGCAGCAGAAGGAGGTGTCTTCCCAGCAGCAAAGCCTAAAGTCTTTCATCGAGGCTCTCCCCCACCTGTAACTTCCAACTCTGCTGCTGCTGCTGCTGCTGCTGCTGCTGCTGCTGGTTTCGGGGTTGAGGAGGTGCATGAGCCGGAGCGTACACGTTCTGCTGCTTCTTCCGCAGCAGCAAATGATGCTGCAGCGGCGATTAAAGATAAACCTCAAGAACGCCTCCTAAGGCCTACTACACCCCACGAGGGAGAGGAGCAGCAGCAGCAGCAGCAGCAGTTGCAGCAGCAGTTGCAGCAACAGCAGCGGCAACAACAGCTGGAGCTGCGGCAGCAGCAAATTCACGGCGTTGCAGACTTGCGGCAGCAACGGAGAGGCAGCAAGCAGCACAACCACTCCCTCTACGAGCAGCAGCAGCTCATGCTGCTGGAGCAGCAAGCGCTGCAGCAGCATCTGGTAGGAAGCCAGCAGCTGCGGCAGCGGCAGCAGCAGCGACGCAACTCCACACTGCAGCGAGTTGAAGACGTCTGGAGTGTTGCTGACCTCAAGAAGATCATTGGCTTGCTGCTACCTCAGCAGCAGCAGCAGCAGCAGCAACAGCAGCCCACGGAGCAGCACCAGCAGCAACAGCAGCAGAACGTACGCAAAAAGAAGGGCCGCAGAAACAGGAAGCAGCAGCAGCAACAGCAGCAGCAGCAGCAACAGCAGCAGCAGCAAACGGACGAGATATCCGAGCTGTGGCTGCAGCAATTGGGGGTGCGGGGAGTTAGCGAAAGACTTGTAAGATACTCTCTTGTTGCTGCTGTTGCTGATGCTGCTGTCCTTGCTGCTGCTGGTGATGCTGCTGTCCTTGCTGCTGATGCTGCTGTCCTTGTTGACGCTGCTACTGCTTTTCTTGTTGTTGCTGACGCTGCTGTTGCTGCTACTGTTGTTGCTGCTGCTAGTGCAGTTCTTGTTGCTGTTGCAGCTGCAGCTACGGCTGTCGTTGCTGTGCTGCCGCTGCTACTGCAGTTCGTCTTGCTGTTGCAGCAGCAGCAGCAGCAGCAGCCATTACTGCTATTGCCGCACGACACTGCCCTCTTTGATGGAACCATATTGCTGCTGTTGGTGTTGCAGTTGCTGTCGTTGCTGTGCTGCTTCTGCTGTGCTGCTGCTGCAGATGCTGCTGCTCTTTTTCACCTTCCTTTTGGATATAGATGTGGCCTTCTCTCACCAACAGGTAAACATAAACCCCTAGCAGCAGCAGCAGCAGCAGCAACTGAAACAGCACAACAACAGCTCCACAGCAGCAGAGCGACAGAAGTAGCAGTAGCCGCAGCAACAGCAACAGCAGCAGCAATGCCCGTGAAGTTGTTGCATCAGCACATGCGTTTGTTTCATGCAGCCCCAACTACCTGGCTTCTTCCATTCGCTTCTCAAGCATCGCCAGTCGCTGCTGCTGCTGCTGCCTTCAGCAGCAGCAGCAGCAACAGAAGCAGCAACAGAAGCAACAGCAACAGCACCAAACGGTCCGGCTGCATCACAGCAGCAGCAGCAGACCGTTCTCTCTATTGTTCATGCAGGCCTGTACCAAGGCCTGCGCGGAGCGGCAGCAGCAACAGCTGCAGCAACAGCAGTAGCAACAGCAGCAGCACCACCCTCTGCTGCTGCTGGCGGCTGCAGCACGAACAATTTGCCCTTTGCTGCAGTGCAGCGCCGCATTCTGCTGAAGCTGCGAGCCGTCGCAGCAGACCGAGCGTGAGGCAGCAGAGTATGCCGACCCACGCAACAGTAGCAGCAGCAGCAGCAGTTGCTGCTGTTGCTGCTGCTGCAGCAGCAGCAACACCGTCACAACAGTGTACAGTGTATAGCCTCACGACTTGCTGCTTTTTGCTGCTGCTTTTTGTTAGCAGCAAACGACTGCCTTCTTTAGATATTGCTGAGTTCTTTTGCTGCTGCACTCCGCTGCTGTAGCTGGCTTTGTTGCTGCTACTACTGCTGCTGCTGTTTCTGCTGCTGCTAGTGCTGCATTCGTTTGGCGCTGCTGCTGCTGCGTTTCATCGATGTACTGGCCTCTTAGGGTCTGCAGCAGCAGACGCAGCAGCAGCAGCAGCACCGACTCAGTAACAGCTAGCCATCGACTTCGTAGCAGCTAGCCGTAGGATATAGCAGCTAGCCACCCATTTGGGCAGCAGCTAGCTGGCTAACTATCTGGCAGGCTAGCCAGATCTCGTTGGCTAGTTATCTCGCTAGCTATCTGGCTAGCTAGCTAGCTGTCTGGCTAGCTAGCTATATACTCTGCTAGCTGACGCTGCTCCTCCGCCTACCCGTCGGTGTGGCTGTCCCTTCGCTGCTGGCGGCTGCGGAGAGCAGAAGCCGCAGCAGCAGCAGCAACAGCAGCAGAAACAGCAGCAGCAACAGCAGCAGCAAGAAGAGTGCATGCTAGAAAACAAAATGATCTGAAGGCTGCCGGTGGCTGCGTGCTGCAGACCCAAGGCAGAAATACTAGGAACCTGTTGCTGCTGCTGCTGCTGCTGCAGCAGCAGGCACAAATACTGGGGACCTGTTGTTGCAGCTGCTGCTGCTGTTGCAGCTACTGATGCTGCTACTGCTATTACTGCTGCTGCTGCTGCTGCTGCTGGAGCTGCAGCTGGCATGCGACTACAACTACTGCTGCTGCTTCTGCTGCTGCTACTGCTGCTGCTGGTCATTTGTTGTTCAGCAAATCAGCTAGGAGCAAACCTGCTGCTATGCCCCCCGTTGCTGCTAGCATCCCGCCAGCAGCAGCAGCAGCAGTAGAAGTACCACCAGGCTGTCTATTTGCTGCGGGCTTCCGCAGCTTCCGCACGCGTCTCCCCAAGTACTGGTTGCTGTTAGGAATTGGGGTCGTGAGACTGAGCAGCAGCAGCAGCAGCAGCAGCAGCAATAGCAGCAGATAGCAGCAAATGGCAGCAACAAACCGTGCACAGCAGCAGCAACACCAGCAGCAACAACACCAGCAACAGCAAAAGTAGCTGCTGCAGCAATTCCAACAGCAGCAGCAGCAGCAACAGCAGCAACAGATGGCGACAGGGCATCCACAGCAGCAGCAGCAGCAGCAGCAACGCCTGCGACATCAACGGTCGCATCAGCAGCAGCAACAAGAACAACAGCAACAACAACAGCAGCAGCAGCAACAGCAACAGCAGCAGCAGCAGCAAGACCGTTGTCTCGCCTGAAGGGTCTATTAAATTCAAATCGCTGTGACGAAGACAGCTGAGGCCGCTGCGAGAGACCCCTCTGCTTCATGCTCGCTGTCAAGGCCTGCAACAGCAGCAGCAGTAGCAGCAGCAGTAGCAGCAGCAACAACAGCAGGAGCAGCAACAGCAGCAGTAGCCACATCAGAAGGCTGTAGAATGTGCGCAGCCCAATGAAACCCCGACAACAGCAGTAACAGAAACAGCAGCAGCAGCAACAGCTGCTGCTGTTGCTGCTGTTGCTGCTGTATGGTAGTTTCTGTCATTATCTCTGTCTGGCTTCTGTTGAAGAATGACCGCGATTAGAGCAAAGCCGGAAACCCCTAAACCCTAAACCCTAAACCCTAAACCCTATACCCTAAGCCTTCTTACATCCATGAGGGATGGATAAGAGTGCGAAAACGGCATTTGGGTTAAGACCGAAACAAATGCTGTAGTCATCGCCCCTCCTGCTGCTGTATGCAGACCATCGCCTCTTAAATCTGCTGCAGTTTGACTGTCAGTACAGCTGCAGAGAAGAAGAAAAAGAATAATACAATAATACTAATAAATAAATAAATAAATATAATAAATGTATATTAATTTAAATTAATAAAAATAGACTTGTGTATAAATAAACAAATAGTTTAAATATTAATATATAATGAGGGAAGAAGGTGAAAAATGTTCAAACACAAACAAATTATTCGTCAGCATCACCAGCAGCAGCATCATCATGATCAGCATCATAATCAGCATCAGCATCACCAGCATCAAGAGCAGCAGCATCAAGAGCAGCAGCATCAGCAGCAGCAGCATAAAGAGCAGCAGCATCAGCATCAGCAGCATGAAGAGCAGCAGCATAAAGAGCAGCAGCATAAAGAGCAGCAGCATAAATTAAAAGAAGCGGGTGTGCGAGTGAAGAGAAAAAATATAAAGACCTGCTGAAGAGCTGCACATCGGCTAAGACAAAGAAAGGATTAGTTTCTTCAATCCAGCAGCACTGCTGGTTACACCAACTAAAAGGTAAATCCAAACAACTGCCAGAGTGACAGGCGTCCACAACTGCAGTCAGCCGACAGCTCGAAGGCAGACTCTCCACCAGCAATGCATGCAGCTGCACACAGACAGACACCCAAACAATATATATATATATACATATATACATATATATATTTTATATATATTATGTATATTTATTTTTATTTATTTATATTTATTTATATTTATAATATAGATGAATGTATGTATGTGTATATGTATATGTATATGTATGTGAACATAAACGCAAACGCTAAACATAAATATAATAGCAGCACATACAATAAATAGATGTGCATTCACATATAAATGCGTACGTACAAATATATATAATAATATATATATTATATATATAATATATATATTATACATGAGAAAAGGCAAAGCAAACAAAACAAGCAGAGATATCATTACCTCATCATATGTTCTACATATATGTATGCCGATATATACATACATATATATATATATATATATATAAATGCATATATAAACAATTATATTATATTATATACATAATGATATTATATATATATATATAAACATATTATATATATATAAACAATTATATTATATATATATGCGCTATGTTTACCTCATCATCTGTGATTTCTCCGCTTTGTTTGAAGTCGAGGGGTAAGAGGCATTCATTTAAGCCGTCTTCTTCCAACCCCGTCAAATCAACTTGCTGCGTGCCGTGCCCAGAGAAGTGAAAAAAGAGACAGTCGCCTGCTGCACTGCCGCACGTCAGCCATTGCATTGCCTGCAAACAGCAGCAGCAGCAGCAGCAGCAGAAGAAGAAGCAGCAGCAGGAAGAGATGCTGTAACTGAAGCGGAAAGAAATGCAGATGAAGAAACACCACCAGCATCGTTAGGGGATGCAGCTGCAGCTGCAGCATTAGCAGCAGCAACAGCAGTAGCAGCAGCAACAGCAGCAACAGCAGTAGCAGCAGCGCCATCTCCAGCGGCAGAAGCAGCACCAGCAGCAACAGCAGCAACAGCAGCAGCAACAGCAGCAGCAGCAGCGTCTGACGGCAATAATGTTTTGTCGGGTGGGTTTATAGATAGGATCGGTTGCTTCATCGCTAAGCAGCACCATCTCTGTGGGGCCCCCCCCGAACCCGTACAGACTCCGCAGCAGCTGCTGCATGCGCTTAGCATCATTTACGCAGCCACGCAGCTCTGCTGCAGTTCCAAAGTAATTTATGCCGATCAGCAGCGCCTTACGCCGGCCTTCAATTCAGCAACAGCAGCAGCAACAGCAGCAGCAGCAGCAGCAGCAAAAACACAACAGGTACGCGTCAGTATCGCAGACTTCGCCAAGTGGTAAATGCAGCAAATGCTGCGGAGAAACGCAGCAGCAGCAGCACAGCAGCAGCAGCAACAGCACAGAGGTGCTACTTTATCTTTACCTGGACGGGGGGGAAAGTACGACGGCTGGTGGAGTGCAGAGGCCGGCAGCAGCGCTTGCTGCTGCTGCTGCTGCTGCTGCGGCGGCCCC